>NW_027531917.1:10400186-10532388 GCF_008692635.1 Crocuta crocuta | reverse complement strand
GAAATGTTTCACAGCTTAAAAATTTATGGGACACAAGGCAGTGTTAATACTTCAGTATATGCACAGTAGCACATAACCTAAACTCATGTTGCTGGTCTCGAATAGTTGTTTTTTTTGTTTTGTTTTGTTTTTAACAATGAAGCAACATGCCTCTAATCAGAATATATAATATAAACTACCTAAGACTCAATCTGAAACCAACATACAAACAAGACCTCTGAAGTAAATAAAATTGATCTTAAAGCTTTTGGGAAACAAAGTATGGGTTCATATGGGCAAAAAGCCACTTTCTTAACATATTATCCTACTAAGTGTAGCTACTCAGCTCTCTTAGCCAAGATTCAAAGGTTCAAATGTGAAAAAAAAAAAAACAGACAACAGGAAGATTAGGAAAACATGAAATGTAGAGTTATCCAAGGATAATGATAAAATATATCATTTAGGAAACTTTACTATGAACAGGATAATACTTTGTGATCAAAATGGGGAATACTTTGGTCTCCCAGGTGGGGAGTGAGGCAGTAAACTCCATTTAGTACAATCTTTAAGAACTCATAGATATAAGATCTATCAGAAGGAATTTATTATTTGTATGATAATGAAAACTTTTTAAAGTTTGGGAAAAGGGACTAGATTCCACATGCTTGGAACACCTTATTTCTTGGTAATTCAACCGAGATCGATTCAACTAAAATAATTTTTGAATCCCTACTACATGCCACAAATTGCATATAAGGTATAAGTATGATGTTTTAATGAATTCTAGGATAGTACATGAAAAAAACCTCAAAACGCCGATTTTTGTGATATGTTAACAAAGTACATTGTTCAAATATTCAAGTCAACTGAAATATGAAATAAAAATTTCACTGTATTTAGAGGAAATGAAAAAACTGGGGAACTATAAAGGTCCTGTTTTTCAAAGGGAGGTGGGTTATACCAAGTTTTCCGCTAGAAAGGCATTCTATTCAAAAGCAACACAATGCCTCTGCCCAGAAGGATCTGAAACAAAGACCCTGATATTAATATACAGCCCCAGCATCAGCTTTTAATCACAGGAGCATGACAATCCAGCAAGAGGGATTTATCCTCTCAATTAAAAAAGAGAAGAAAAGGGGAAAGGAAATAAAGGGAAAGAAATTTTTAAAAGAGAAAGGACTAAGTGTGTACTTGAGAGAAAAATAAATGAGTCTAAATTGAGCTCCACTAATTACTGGTTATATGACTGGGGGCACATCTTTGTATTTCATTTTTCTTAGCCATAATAAATGGTTAATAAGAGTAGTTATCTCATGGGGCACCTGGGTGGCTCAGTCAGTTAAGCATCTGACTTCAGCTCAGGTCATGATCTCGCGGTTCGTGGGTTCAAGCCCCGCATCGGGCTCTGTGCTGACAGCTAGCTTGGAGCCTGGAGCCTGTTTCAGATTCTGTGTCTCCCTCTCTTCTCTGACCCTCCCCTGCTCACTCTCTCTCTCCCTCAGAAATTTAAAAAAAAAATTTAAAATAAAAGGGGGTGGGGGGTCAGGAGAAATCCCAGTTTCAAAACAAGAGCTACAATAGCAGGCAAAACCATGATGATTTAAGAAACCAAAGAGGGGTAGCTGGGTAGCTCAGTTGGTTAGGTGTCTGACTTTGGCTCAGATCATGATCTCGTGGTTGAGGAGTTTGAGCCCCATGTTGGGTTCTGTGCTGACAGCTCAGACCCTGGAGCCTGCTTCGGATTCTGTGTCTCCCTCTCTTGGCTTTCCCCTGCTAGTGCTCTTTCTCTCTTAAAAATAAATAAAAACATCAATTTTTTTTAAAAAGCCAAAGAAAACTATTCATAAAATGAATACATGTATTTTTAGAGTTTCAAGGATCTTTGAGCTTCACTTATTCTAAACCTCTTATATTACAGCTGGAAAAATAGTAAGATTTCCTAATGATTATTCAGCTTCAGATATAAGCCTGGAACCCAGAGCTTCTAACTGCCAGTCTACTTTGGCAGGATACCTTCCAAAATATAAAATAAAAAAATATTTTTTCCTCAATGATGTGATATTTATATATTTTCATAGGACTTAGGGGGAAATATCCAAACATATCATCAACTTGGTGTACTCAAGCTTAAAACAAAAACAAAAAACAGTAAGTGTCCTAGCCTAGAATGACTTCTACAGACTAAGTAAACATTCTAGCAAAACAAAGCAATTTAGTATAATAGGAAGAAATTTCCTCTAAATGCGTTATTATTCTTTCAAAGGTAAAGAACATTCCTAAAGCCATAGAGCATGAGATACCCACAGGTAATTGAGGACCTACCATGAGATCTGCAATGTAGTTCGTAGACAACCAAAGTAGAATAAAAATATATATGAAATATCCTTTCAACTTAGAAATATTAAAATTGAATTATTCTTATGAAAAGGTATGCTAGGATTACTATGAACAATTACATTTCAAAATATAAGTTTTAAGTTAAATTAATATTAGGTTCATATTTTGCAAGTAAAGCTATGTTCTCAATATATATAAATATTTAATGCACTATCATAGCATGACTTCAATCCAGAAATTACCATATTTTACTGGAGAATAATTGAATTCATGCTTCAAATATGTGCTTATTGTTTACAGAGAAAGAGTCTTTGAATCTGTAGCCAGAAAAAGCTAGATTTAAGTTCCACATGTTATTAAATTGCTATGAGCTTTAGCAACTTAAATCTCTATAAAATCTGGTTTCTTCTGCCAAAAGGAAATACCATCATCTTCAAGGGAATGGTTAAGTTTAAGTTTATATATAGAAGTTTAATGAAAAATAATATATGCATTTAAATCTATTTTTAATATACATTATTAGTTTATATCATCTATAAAAAAAAGGAGGTTAATTAATGTGGCTGTTAAGACCCTTAATAAAACAGTCTCATCTATTTTATTAACGTATAGGGATAAGATTCAAACTATTATATTATCATATTATTGAAAGACTACAGCCATGTTTCCATAAACAAAATTCAGTGGTTATGACTACCTAACTAAACAGAAAGTAGCACAGTTTAAACACAGCAAAATACTTCAAGTATATTTACTCACTTTTACCTAAAAGGACTTGATTCATGCTTTATTCATCAAATCTTAACATTTGTTCAAGCCCCACATATTAGCAGTTTAAAATACAGTAACTGGGCTTTTGGGGGCACCTGGGTGACTCGATTGGTTGTATCTAACTCTAGGGTGCAGCTCAGATCATGATCTCATGGTTCATGCCCTAGAGCTGCACATTGGTCTCTGTGCTCACAGCATGGAGCCTGCTTGGGATTCTCTCTTCCTCTCTCTCCCCCCACTTCCCCTGCTCATTCTCACTCTCTCAAAATAAATAAAATTAATTTTAGAAATGCAATAGCTGGGCTTTTTGTGTGGCTATATGGGCAATTAGATGTGTGAACTGTAAGTCTTCTACATTGTAAGAGGGAATAGAAATTGGTTCAGCCACTTTGGGTAACTATCTACAAGTATCTACCCAAATCAAATACATGCCTTCCTATGACCCAGCAATTCCACTCCTAAGTATATACCCAAGAGAAATGAAGGCACAATTTCACCAAAAGTCAAAAAAGAAAAAAAAAAAACTTCATAGAGACTATAATCATAAAAGCCCCAAGCTAGAAACACACTAAATGTTCATCATCATAAATAGGTGAGATTATGAATGGAATCCTACAGTGCAACAGAAGAGCAAAGTTGATGCATGTGGATAAGTAGATCAATCTTAGATCTTATGTTGAGCAAAGGAATACAGTTACTATAACATCCATAACTGTGTCACTGCATTTATAGGAAGTTGGAAGGAAGGAAGGAAGAAAGGAAGGAAGGAAGGAAACAGGCAAAACTCTTTGGTTATTGAAATCAAGATCATTATTGAAGTGGGTTGATGATGTGTAAGAAAATGAAAACATGTGTTACTGGTTTTGACCGTGGGCAGCAGACAGGAGCCAGAGTTCTTGAAGATAGTGTTAGTGAAGGCTAGAAAAAGTGAGAAAATTTTACTGGAAATATACCAGTAGAACAATTAGCAAAATGCTGGCCTAAAATAACACGGGCTTGTTATAAGGATGGAGGAGTTGACTAGCAAGGAACAGGGAGAGCTTTCCAGGATGACGAAATACTGTACACCTTTGCAGGACCATGCGGATTTCTGTGTAACTGTTTAAAATGGTAGACTGACGATCTATAACTTTAGTTGCAGAAAAATTGAACCTTGATTTAAAAAAAAAAAAACTAATACATTTTAAAAGACTTTTAAAAAATTAGTTCCTAATGAATAATACTGGCATGTGTTATAGTTTAAAAGTTGTGGAAAAAAATAGAGCACTTAGATTTACTGTATGTTATGGTTTCCAAATAGCATGCTGCCTGCAACAGCTCTACTGGGATTTTTCACTTAGTGCTATGCCATCAACCTCAGATTATCCATGCTTCTCTGTAGTTTCTAATGGAATGCTAGGAAAGCTCATGTATGAGTCTGCAACACACACAGGAATGTTAACAAAAAATCATCAAAAACTTCTTAAAACACACACACACACACACACACACACTTTGGCTAAGTTTGAGCCATTGAGTTAAAAATGTTAAGTTTTTTTTTTTTAAACGAAGAATAAAGAGGCTGATACAGTTGAAAACATTCAAGGAAAAACCTTCAGTGTCAGAGTGACACAGATTGACAGGCCATTCTTTAGTTCTGGTTTTGAGCAGGGAAGTTAATGTAATTGCAAGCGATCACGTTCGACTTGGAAACATTTTCCTACACTTTTGTGTGAGCACCGCTTCTCATGCAGATAAATGACACAATCATCCTACATTAATAGAGTCCATAACCTTGAATGGATTTTCTTTTTGTGATTATTTTGTGATCAAAATACACACTCCAGATGTCACTAATAGCAGTGGAGATTTTTGCTATATATTTTTAAATAACAGACATTTGAACATGGCTAAGTTGTGTTCTGTGATGGGCAGAATTGTATCCTTATCCCCCAAATTCATATGTTGAAATCCTCATCTCTAGTATCTCAGAATGAGACTGGATATAAAGATAATGACCACTTTCAACACCCTAAATTCAGCTGAAGTCATCTGTGTGGACCCTATCCCAGTCAGACTGGTGTCCTTTTAAGAAATTGAGACACAAACATGTGCAAGTACAGAGAGAAGACCATGTGAAGACATATGGGGAAGGTGGTCATCTACAAGCCCAAGAGAGAGGCCTCAGAAGAAACCATCTCTGCCAACACCCTGACTTCACACTTCTGGATAAATTTGTTGTTAAATCCCCCCATGCAGCGTGAAGATTTGAGTCAAGCACCTTTTAAGTGTTCTCCAAGTGTGCCAAAGCCAGGCAAGAGGCTTTGTGTGAAAGTGATTACCATCCCAATCCCAGCTGTCTGATGGATGTCATTATTTCAGGAAGGAACACGTGCAAAGATGAAGGCACAAAACATAATTGCTTCTATGATAGTAATTTAGCTTCCTGGGGTAAAGATTCAAACCAGCATCTCCCATTAGTCTAACAGTGTCATAGTTTTCTTTTTTATCCATTTCTTTCAGGCTTTTTTTTTTTTAAATATCTGAAGCTTTCTAAAGGAGATTTGAGTGATTTAATGTTAACCACCCACACACTGTATTTACCACTATTATTAGCACAGCAGATGATCTTTAGAACTTAGTGAAGCTCCAAGAAGCATTATTACTGATTTTTTTAAAGTGCCTCTAAATCATTTGCCATTTCTTCTGATTATCCAAGGCAGTTCTTTTCAAGTGATCTTTTAGGGTCTTATTAAGTTTAAAAAGGACTATAACTAGTGATGTGATGTGTGTCTTGAACTTTGAAGTGTTACATTTCAGTTTACATAAATTCAAATTAGAAGACTAATGACAAAGGGAAATAGAATAGTGGCATAAGAGAGGAAAAAAGGCAGGCTTTTTAGGTCCCCTGACAACTACATAAGTATCTGAGGAAAATTAGGTGAAAGAAGGGGATGGGGCTAGTTCATAATCATTAATGAGAAAATTTGTTTTTGACTGAAAGATACATAGAAGTTCATATGTAACTTCTATGAAAGTGAATTAACTTTTAGTCTGAATTAAAAGTGTCCAAAATTGAGGAAGTTACTCTGCTCAATAATTACTAAATCAAACTTCTCATATTATGTTAAGGTCTGAAAAACACTTCATTGTGTTAGTAAACATGTATCATTGTGTTAAATAATAGTAATCAAACAAACTGTATTCAGCAGGAAATAATCAACCATATCACATGTGGAAAAACTGAAAGTGGAAACAGAATTACACTGTGTAATCAAAATGCCATAAAAGACCTACATGTACTTAGCAGAAGGCATACTGTGAACTAAAAATTTTTTTAAAAGGTTTCAAAGAGTCTGCCTGTGAGAGTTCAATGAGGCCCGATTAATTGATCAGAAGAGTTATTTACGCATAGCCTGAAAAACACTGATAAAGAATCTGTGGGAAGGATTTATTCAGATATGGTTAGACTAGTGACAAGGTACATAAACATTATCGTACTTACACAATTCAACAACACAATGGAATCATTGTGTTTTGAAACTGGGATTAAAAACAAAAAAAAATCACCCACTATCCTCATATTCCATTCTGAGTATCTAACCACTAAATGCTCAAAATATAAAAGCTTAACTTTTATGATATTGAAAACTGCTTGCTCGGTTTTTTTCCAGCAAGGGCTAGAAATTGTCACTAACCATGTGATTTGAGAAAGGCATCACTTTTTTAAAGTTTATTTTGAGGGGCGCCTGCCTGGGTGACTCAGTCGGTTAAGCGTCTGACTTCGGCTCAGGTCATGATCTCAGGTTCCTGGGTTTGAGCCCCCTTGGGGTTCGAACCCCCCACTTCGGGCTCTGTGCTGACAGCTAGNCAAAAAAAAAAAAAAAAAAAAAAAAAAAAAAACAATAAAAAATAGATAATGTTGAGAGCGACACAGGGGGGACAAGAGACGGGGGGAGGGGAAGAGGGAGGGAGAGACCTGCACAGGTGTGCGCCTGCACCCGCAAGCATGGGGGAGGGGCAGAGAAAGGGAGAGAGAATCCCAAGCAGTCTCTGCTCCGTGCAGAGCCCCACAACAGGTTCAAGCCCACAGCTAGGAGATCATGGCCTGAGCTGAGATGAAGAGTCCACATGTAATCAACGGACCCACCCAGGTGCCCCAGAAAGGCATCATTTAAAAACCAACCCTTCCGGGGCACCTGGGTGGCTCAGTCGGCTAAGCGTCTGACTTCGGCTCAGGTCNAAAAAAAAAAAAAATCATTTCACTGTAACACATTTTATAAAACAGACCATGTGGAAACATTGACTTTTCATATAACATATTAGGTATACTTCAGCACCTTTAAGTATGAAGACTGGAAACGATTTTCTCCAAATCTCCAGATGTGGAGAGAGAAAAATTAAAATAGAGATTTCTAAAGAATGATTCCTAAAACCTATTCCTTTCACTTTGTAAAAATCATGACTTTCCTAGAAGATTCTGGTGTTCTCTGTACTGATAGCAGTTGCCTTATATTATCCTTCCCTGTATGGGGAGACGTTACACTGCAGTTATCTCTTGGGAGGAATTCTGTAACCTCCCTGTGCCAATGTCAGTGTCTGGAGGAAAAGATCAGAAGAAACTGTAACAGTCTATTCTCATCTTGCCTTTCTCAACTATTTTCTTTCTTTCTTTTTTTTGATCAGGAGTTTCTGGTCATCTTTAGAAACATTGAATGAAAAATAAAAGTTGGGACAAATTTTCCTCTGACAGTATGGCCTCAGTAAATTAGGTGAAAAATGAAAAAACAGAAAAGAAAAATATTTAAATAGGTATCCTATCCTCATTCCCATTTAATGGTTAATATATTGCAAGGACTTTCAGAAGATTTTGATTGAAGTCTTATTATGCACAAGTATTTACAAAATGGAGCACATTCCAATTCTGCATACCAAGTTTCAAAATACAGAGTTCAATAGAACTGCTAGGAAAATAGTTCCATTACCTTCGGGGATTTATAATATTATAGAATCTCAAAGTAGAAGAGAACAAATCAGTATTATATATTACATAATATGAAAAGGAATAAGCAACTGACCCAATATAAAACCCCTTATATGTACAGCTGATGACACCAAGGCTTAAGATCACGCAGCAACACTGATATACACTGCATTTGAGTGTCTAATATTTGGAAGTTAGGCATTCCATAGCTAAGCTTTTAAAAGGTGACATCAGTTCTGTAAATTGATTTCAAAAATGTGATCAGGGCGCTTGTGTGGATCAGTCGGCTAAGGGTCCAGCTCTTGATTCCAGCTCAGATCAGGATCTCATGGTTTGTAAGATCCAGCCCCGCATTAGCTCTATGCTGACAGCACAGAGCCGGCTTAGGATTCCCTCTCTCTGCCCCTCCTCCATTCATGCATGCACACTCTATCAAAACCTATTTAAAAAGTATTTTTAAATCCCTTTTTTGGATCAATTTAGGACCATTTTTATGTGCTTTTCAAGGACCAGCCCTACCTAATTCCCTTCAGCACACATTTCACACCCCAGTGTCTCTAAGTTACTCCCTTTGCCCTCTTTTTCCTACTCACAACCATGCTGACACAATTTTTCTCAAACATTTGTTATGCCATTACCCTAAAGACAAGGGAAAAACAGGGGCACCTGGGTGGCTGAGTCGGTTAAGCGTCCGACTTTCGCTCAGGTCATGATCTCGCGGTTCGTGGGTTCGAGCCCCGCGTCGGGCTCTGTGCTGACTGCCAGCTCAGAGCCTGGAGCCTGTTTCAGTCTGTGACTCCCTCTCTCTCTGACCCTCCCCTGCTCACGCTGCCTCTCTCTCTCTCTCTCTGTCCTAGAAATAAATAAAAACATTAAAAAAAAAAAGACAAGGGAAAAACAGGTTGCTACAAAATGAAGTCCGATTTATTAAAGTTAGTTCTTCGTCTCTATCCATGTATTTCTACTCTTTTAACTTGCACCCTAACCAAACAACTTCCTTTTTTTCCTTTAAGTTTTTATTTTGAGAGAGAAAGAGAAAGAGAGCAAGCAGGGGAGGGGCAGAGAGAGAGAGAGGGAGACAGAATCCTGAGGAAGAGGGAACTGTCAGAGCGCAATGCCCAATGTGGGGCTCGAACTCACAAACCATGAGATCATGACCTGAGCTGGTCAAGAGTCAGACACTTAAAACTGATTAAGCCACCCAAGCACTCCAAACAACTTGCTTATCTTTGAAGTATATTTTATGCATATTAAATACCAAAATACCTCTTTTAGGGTCTTTGTCCAGGAAATGCTTAAGTAATAGGGTAGCTTAATATCACCAATCTTCCTCATTCCCATTCCCAAAGGGCAAAATAGTTCCACTCCTACTTTCTGTTCTTACAGAAGTACTCTTTTCCATGTTTCTAATAATTTATGATAGTATGTTGCATCCTAATTCCAAGTGATGGGGTGTTTTATAGTCTCTCACCACCCTTTCCTAACTCCACTCATTCCCTTAACCCCAACAGTTTTATCCCCAAGACCTTTTCATTCCCATGGCCTAGTTGAGAACCTATTATGTATTAGCTAGTAACTCAATCTTAGCATAGATCTAATTTATTTTTATACTAATAAGGCCATCATGAGTGGCAGAATTTCCATATTTTCTGTTTTTAAAAAATGGTCATAAAATGTTATAATAATATCAAAAGTCCTTTTGAATCCTATCTAATTATTATAGTTTACATAAATACAGGACCAGAAAAGTTCTACTGATTAATTCAACAAATATTTATGGCATATGTACCAAGTGTCAAAGCCTATTCATGTGCCAGAGAAAGAGGATTTGTTAACACGTATTTATATTAATTGTATTTGCACAGCTTACTTTCTGGAAGGGAAACAGACAAGTAAAGGGTCAGGACATTATTTGATAGTGATTATAAGATAATAATTCACACAAGTTCATACTAGTGGCAGTTCATACTAGTTGTGGTTGTGTCTCAGTCTAGTATTAACTAACAATTATATTCCCATCTCCAAGTCAAGTTCTATTTTTACAGAACTAAAGATATTAATCAGGGTTACCATCGAGCAAAAGACTATAGGTGAAGATAAATTATTCAGTTAATATAACAAATATAGGCTAAAAGTACAATGACTTAGTCAAGATAGAATTCCTCCCAAGATTCAGAGTTTACGATGTGGGGCAGCTGGGTGGGTTAGTCAGTAAAGCAACCAACTTTTGATTTCAGCTCAGATCAGGAGCTCACAGTTGGGGACTTAGAGCCCTGCGGTGAACCCTGTGCATGTGGCTCTGTAGCTCTGCATGAATAGTGAGGAGCCTGCTTGGGATTCTCTCTCCCCTTCTCTCTCTGTCCCTCCCCTGCTCACTCACATGCATGCTCTCTCAAAATAAGTAAGCTTTTAAAAAAAAAAAAAAAAAAGCTCATGAGGTTAGGGAAACTGTGCCTTTACTCTGTCATTCAGAAACTCAGGATCTTTCATCTCATTACTCTACCAAGCAAGGTATGATCNCTTGGGAAAAAAAAAAAAAAAAAAAAAAAAAGAGAGAACATACCCAATATCTTAAGGCCAATAACTGGAAGTGATCACATGGCTTTTTGTTCACTTTCATTGGCTAAACCCAAGAAAACATATCTGGATACAGGGGAGCCTGGAAGACAGTCTCCAACAGAATGGCCACCTGCAGAGTTGTGCCTGGGCACAGGCAAGTTCTTAGCAGTTCAGAAAGAAGGGAATTATAAGAGGAGAAGGAGGCTATTAGTCATCTCTGCCTCACTGGGACACTATCATCTACCTTTGCTTGACTTTAGAAAGGAAACCAGAAACACGGGTAAATGAAGATGTCAGAACAGTTATTAACAAAAATAAAGTTATCAAAAGCAATGCGGCATTTGATGTAAGGCATCTATAGTGACATTCTTTTGGTGAATAGTGGCCCGGTTTCTCTGCCTAAGAAACTCAATACTAAGTTTAAAGAATGCCTTTGTTTAATTCCCCAAGAAAGATGTTATGGGGGAAAATGAAAACATAGACCATAAATGGCATCTGTTTCTGCAGCCAAATTCATGTAAGAAGGTAATATGAGCCCACTTTAATGAACTGTATCTGTAATTTAAGCTGACTGCTCTTTGCAACTCTGACTTTATAGACCCAGAATAGCACTTGTAATAACTGAGGTTACATATTACCTTCCTCTGAAATCAATGGGGCGGGGTGGGGGTGAGAGGCTGCTGCATAAAGCTAGTCATTTAGCACTCCCTTAGCGATTCAGACAAGGTTGTGGAACCTGAGAAATGTGGAAGTAATTGTCTGGGGTTACGAGAGTCAGTTGTCTCAACTTTCCTTCTTGGTCATGCATTTAGTGCTTTGAGCAGACACCACTTAGTGTTCTAAAGAGCTTCCTGACACAGGTGTTCATCTTCAAGTCACTTCTAAGATGACAGCTTAGGTGTTATCTCTTCAGATAGACAATCATGCTGATTGCATCATCTCTCTTTACCCGGATCTTCCCATTTTCTTCTCTAGTAAATTCACTCCAAGGAATTCATCAAATCCTGTCTCCACTAATAGGAGAAAGATCATTACAAGGCTTGTAACAAATCTGACAGCAGTAGAGCAGAGGCTCCAAGTTCAAGAGATAATGAACTATCTTAAAGATGGAAAGCTCTCTCATCCTAGCAGGAACTGCAAAGCAGGGAATGCTCAGGGTTAAGAAACACATTTCAAGGTTACAAGGAAAGCACATAGCTGGTAAACAGCTTGAGTATCTTAAAGTCAACACAAGAGGTACTCCAAATTAAGAGAAGGGTAATCAAGAACCAATAAATAGTACCTAGATTTAGGTACTTTTATTTTTCTGGCTTTTTTCTGGCTCTATACCAGCATGAGAAAGTTAAATTCTATTGATAACAATGAATTCTAATATTAATGAGGCCTAAATATGTATTTATACATATTTATATATAACTATTTATTAAGTGTCTGTTTAGTACTTACAGGCATACCCCAAAGATATTGTGGGTTCATTTCCAGACCACCACAATGAGGGGAATATTGTAATAAAACTAGTCAAATGAAATTTTTGGTTTTCTAGTACACATAAAAGTTATTTTCCATTCTTCTATAGTTTATTAAATATGCAATAGCTTTAGGTCTAAGTAAAACTACAGGACTTAATTTGAAAATATTGCTAAAAAATGCTAACAATCACCTGACTTTTCAGAGCCAATCTTTCTGCTGACAGAGGATCATTGCCTCAGTGTTCATGGCTGCTGACTGACCTAGAGTGGCAGTTGCTGAGGGACAGGGTGGCTGTGGCAATTTCTTAAAATAAGACAATGAAGTTTGCTACATTGATTGATTTTTCCTTTCACGTACAATTTCTGTGTAGCATGCAATGCTGTTAGATAGCATTTTACCCACAGAACTTCAAAAATGGAGTCAATCCTTTCCAACTCTGCCACTGCTTTATCAATTAAGTTTATGCAATATTCTAAGTCTTTTGTCATTTCAGCACTTTTCACAGCACCTGCACAGGGAGTAGATTCTGTATCTAGAAATGACTTTATTTGCTCATCCATAAAAAGCTACTCCCTACGTACTCCAGTTTTATCAGGAGACTGCAGCAATTCAGTCTGATCTTCAGACTCCACTTCTAACTCTAGGTCTCACACTATTTCCACCACATCTGTGGCTATTTTGTCTACTGAAGTGTTGAATCTCTCAGAGGATTAAAATCCACTTCTTCTAAAATCCTACTAATATTTTGGAGAGGTGATATTTTGACCTCTTTCCATGAATTATGAACATCTTTAATGACACTTAGAATGGTGAATCCTTTCTGGAAGGTTTTCAACTTCCTTTGCTCAGATCCATCATAGGAATCACTACCTATGAAAGCTATAATCTAATGAAATTTACTTCCTAAATAACAAGACTTAAAAGTCAAAATTACTCCTTGATCCATGAGCTACAGAATGGATGTTGTATTAGTAGGCATGAAAAGAACATGAATCTGTACATTTCCAGCATGATTCTTGGGTGACAGGTGTATTGTCAATGGGCAGCAATATTTTGAAAGAAATTTTTGTACAGGTGTCAACACTGGCCTAAAAATACTCAGTAAATCGTGTTATAAACAGATATGTTATCATCTAGGCTTTGCTGTTCCATTGAACAGTAGATTTATTATAACTCTTAAGGGCCCTCAGATTTTTGGAATGGTAAAGGGGTTCAACCTAAAGTCATCAACTGCATTAGGCCCTAAAAAGAGTCAGCCTGTCCTTTCATGCTTAGAATCCAGACATGAACTTCTCCTCTCTAGCTATGAAGGACCTGGATGGTATCTTCTTCCAATATAAGGCTGTTTCATCTCCACTGAAAATAGGTTTAGCTTAGTAGATCTTCTGGATAAGCTGCTTCGCTTTGCCCCTCTATGTTATGGAGATGGATTCTGAAACCTTATGAAACAACCTCTGCTGGCTTCAAACTTTTCTTCTGCAGCTTCCTCCCCTCTCTCAGCCTTCACAGAAATGAAGAGTTAGGGCCTTGCTCTGGAATTAGGCTTTGGCTTAAGGGAACACCATGGCTGGTTTGAACTCCTATCCAGACCACTAAAGTTTTCTCCATCTCTGCAATAAGGCTGTTTTCCTTTCCTATAATGTATTCACTAGAGTAGCTCTTTTAATTTCCTTCTAGACTTTTGCATTCACAGCCTGGCTAACTGGCACAAGAAGACTAGCTTTCAGCCACTCTTGCCTTTTGACATACCTTTCTCATTAAGCTTAATCATTTTTAGCTCTTGATTTCAACTGAGAGATGTGTCACTCTTTCCTTTTGCTTGAACACTTACAGGCCATTGTAGGTTCTTAATTGACCTGATTTCAATATTGTTCTGTCTCAGGGAATAGAGAGAGGGAGAGGGAAACCGCTGATCATGGAACAGTCAGAGCATACAACATTTGTGGGTTAAGTTCATGGTCTTAGACTGGTGTGGTTTGTGGTAACCCCAAAACAATTATAATAGGAACAAAGATGACTGATCATAGATCACTACGGTGAATATCATAATGAAAAAGATGGAACCGATGTGAAAATTACCAGCATGTGCCACAGATACAGAGCAAACAAATGCTGTTGGAAAAATGATGCCAATTAATTTGTTTAACACACCGTTGTTACAACCCTTCAATTTGTAAAAAACCACAAAGTAAAGTGCAACAAAAGGTATACCTGGACTATATGCCAGGAACTGTAGTCAACATCTTTTCAGTTGAATACGATACAGTTCTTGCACCACAAGCTTGCAATGTAGTTTATTTCAGTGCAGGCATTTTTCCTGCAATGCAGTAAGACTAGGGTTACAATATTGTTATGTAATATGGACTACATTGTTTTGTAACACAGCAGCTTTGTTTGTGAAAGTTATTAACTTATCCTAATGATGGACAATAGATCTAATGACAGAGCTGGAGAAAATAGAGAAGACAAGCCATCTATCTTGAATAGTAGCTACAAATAATCAAAAAGGGGAGCTTCTCTTATGCAGCTAAGTTGTAAAAATATGCATCTTCGGGGGCATCTGGGTGGCTCAGTCAGTTAAACATCCAACTTCAGCTCAAGGCATGATCTCCTGGTTCATGAGTTCGAGCCCCACATCAGGCTCTGTGCTAACAGCTCAGAGCCTGGAATCTGCTTCAGATTCTCTCTCTCTCTCTCTCTCTCTCTCTCTCTCTCTCTCTCTCTCTCTTTCCCTCTCCCACTCATGCTCTGCCTCTATGTGTCTCAAAAATAAATGCTAAAAAATATTTTAAAATAAATAAAAATAAAAATATGTGCCTATAGCTCTACATTTATATCTAATATTCTACCTTTCATACGGAAATGAAATACAAAAATTTTCCTAGGAGTTTATAATTCTAACTCCTGATTCCCTGCCCATTTAACCCTTCCAACAACCTTCTGAGGTAGTTTTTATTAATATTCACATTAGAAGATAAGGAAGATAGGTCACAGTGAGGTTTAGCGACTTGCCCAGGGTCATTGAAAATAACTGAAATATTACAGAACATTCCATTCAGCTAAGTAAAAATCCCATTATCTTTTAAGATCAACCATTTATAATGTTTGTTTTCTTACTGTTAAAAAATTTTTAGTTTTACTAGTTTCAGATTTAATAAAATAGTATAAGTAGAAAAGATAATGAAGCTTTCCAGGTGAAAGTTACTCAGGAAATAAATGAAATTTGTTTTGAAATAAAGCAATTCTTCTCGGAGAACATTTTTTTCTTCACTTTAAAATTATCTTAATATCATAACGAAGGCGAATTACTTCACAAGACTACACATAAACAAAAATTTTTTTTAAAGAATGGTCTTTTTTCTTTTGTGTCTTACTCTACCTCCTCTGCTCGTCAGTTGTATTAATTTTCTGTTCCTACCATAACAAATTACCACAAATTTAGCAGCCTATGTCAACATCCATTTATTATCTCACAATTTTGTTCAGAAATCTCACTACAGGGTAATTTAATTATCTCTGTTTAGAGTCTCATGAGGCCAAAAATCAAGGTGTCAGCAAGACTGCATTCCTTGCAGGAGGCTCTGAGCATATAGTTGTTTCCAAATCCTTCATGTTGTCCTCTAGATTCAGTTCTTTGTATTTAAAAGACTGAGGCCTTGTTTCCTTACTGGCTGTCAAGTGGTGATGGGGATTGGTCCTAGAGTTTCCCTGAATTCCTTCTTTCGCTTTCCACATGGCCATCCTCCAACAATAGGAGGTTAAGTCTCTCTCTAGCTTCAAATCTGACTCCAGTCAAAGGTAACACAGCCCTTTGTAATTTCTGCCTTTTTATTAGATCTTCTCAATTTAAATTGAAAATTATCTTAAGTTTTTGCTGCTAGTTGTGGGGGGGAAGGGAGGCTATTTTTTTTTTTTTGTAAGAAAGCTCATAAAAAGAGATAAAACATGACCAAATAGTACATTGACAGATTTTATAATATTCTGAAAGATAACACTATAAGTTATATTTCTACCTCACATTCATTTTCACTATAATTTTTTACAAGTTATACAAATAATTAAGGCAAATCTTTCCTACCTAAGCAGAGTAAATAAGCAAAAAATGTCCTTCATCTTCTGTTTTTTCAAGAGGAGACAGGAGTGGGGATACATTTGCTTGAGAAAGCCACTCACAGTGGTAAGAGAGAAAACAAATATTTCAAGGACTTCTTAGATGGTAGAGTTTCTACATTAAAAAAATAACCTGGTTGGTTCCTTCTTGTTTTGAAGTGTTTTTTCTCCATCTGCACAGTATTATATCCTTATCGTCTATTATAATCTATCCTGCTTTGTCAAGGAAGAAAACATGAACCCATCATTTGGTTTGCCTCAACAGACAAGACTCTTAGGTTATTATACCATCTTTTTTGCTCAGACCTCCCATCCAGCTCATTCTGTTGCATCTAACTCAAAATATATTCCAAATCCAGCAGTTTGTAAGCATCCTCAGTGCAAAAGCTAAGTTGAAGTCTACCTCCTCCCCCATGGCAATTATTCCAGTAAACTCCTGATTCTTCTGCCATCTTTAACTCTTGCTCTTCTAAATCCATTCACCATAAAGAAGCCAGAAAGAGGTTTCTAAAATATAAACCAGGCTATGTCACTTCCTTGCTTAAAACCTTTGAAGTGACTTCCCATTACAAAAATCAACCATTTCCAAATTCCTTAATTATGGCCTCTAAAGTTTTCTATGATCCATTCCTGCCTACATATCACCACATACTTCTCATGATTCCCTAACCTTCCATTTAATTCTCCAGGTAACTGGTGTTTCTGCCTCTTAGCATCTTACTCTGCACTCATTCTTTCTTCTTACGATCTTCAATTCAAATGTCACCTTTTACAATAGACTTTATCACACTAGTCCCTTTCTAATTCTTTACCCAATTCTTTTTTTTTTTCAGGGTATAAATTTTACTTGAATTTTAATTAGTTTACATGTTTAATGTCTGTTTCTCTATACCTAGAATGCCCATATCCACTAATACATAGATTCCTTGAAAACACGGATTTTGGGGGTGGCTGGGTGGCTCAGTTGGTTAAGCATCTGACTTTGGCTCAGGTCATGATCTCACAGTTCATGGGTTCGAGCCCCATGTTGGGCTCTGTTCTGACTGCCAGCTCAGAGCCTGGGGCCTGTTTCAGATTCTGTGCCTCCCTCTCTGACCCTCCCCTGCTCACGCTGTAGCTGTCTCCCTCCCTCCCTCTCTCAGAAATAAACATTAAAAAAAAAAAGAAAGAAAGAAAACAGGGATTTTGTCTTGCTTGCCACTTTCTCTCAAGCACCTGTAACAATGCCTAGTCCACAACAAAGACATATGGATTAACTTGTAGAGGACTTAGATCTTTAGGATAACTCTTCTTCCATTTTAAATTACTACTAACAATGCTGATTAACTGAATGTTTAGTAGGTATCAGGCACTGGGCTACACAAGTTTAAATGAAGTAATACATGTAAATTAAATATCCTGAGGCAAACAGATATTTGTATTTTGAAGATAAAGAAACTGATGCATAGGAAATCTTATAGTAACCGATGACAGAGTTACTACACCGGTGATGAGCATCTCTTAACATATGTAATTGTCAAATCACTGAGGTACACCTGAAACTAGTGTAGGTCAACTTTACTTCAATTTAAAACAAAATGCGGAAACTAGTTTAGGAATATTGATCTGTCCAAAGACATAGAACATGTGGCAGAAGAAGCTGGATTGTATTTCACCTCAAAAATGAACATTGGGGTTGGGTTCAAGATGATAGCATAGGAAGATCCTGTACTCACTCCTTCCCACAGATACAACTACATATGGAACAATTTCTCTGGGGGGAGAAATCAGGAAAATAGGATGGACAGATCATCTAAAACAAAAGGACAAAATGGGCAGTATCAGACTAGTAGGACAGGCAAAGACATCATCTAGCCAAAAAACAAAAACAAAAAAACCACCCCCCACAAAAAAAAGAAAAACCCCCACCCCAACCCAAACATAGCAAAATAATTATTAGGAAGGATCTCAAAAACACAAAACTTATCCCTGAGGAGTGAAGAGTTTGTGCTCCATGTGGGGCAGCCCAATCCTTAGATCACAAGAAACGAGTCCCTTAAATGCCTGACTTTAGAAACCAATGGGGGAAGTGTCCAGAAAAACCATAATCATGATGCCAAAACTATGTTAGTCTGGATACTGACATGGTTGTGTTATGCTGGCCTGCTATAGGAAAACATTAAAGGTTTGTTCTTTATTTAAAATATTGTAACCTTTTAGGGCACATGCGTCCCAATGTTAATAGCAGCACTATCAACAATAGCCAAAGTAGGGAAAGAGTGCAAATGTCCAGCAGTGGATGAATGGATAAAGAAGATGTAGTATATATATTACAATGAATATATATTACTCAGCAATCAAAAAGAATGAACTCTTGCCATTTGCAACAATGTGGTTGGAACTAGAGGGTACTATGCTAAGTGAAATTAGAGAACGACAAATATCATGACTTCACTCACAGGAGGACTTAAAGACACAAAACAGATGAACGTAAGGGAAGGGAAGCAAAAATATAAAAACTGGGAGGGGGACAAAACAGAAGAGACTCTTAAATATGGAGAACAGACAGAGGGTTACTGGAGGGGTTGTGGGGGGGTGGTTCCTAAATGGGTAAGGGACATTAAGGAATCTACTCCTGAAATCATTGGTGCACTATATGCTAACTAGTTTGGATGTAAATTACACAAATAAATTTTAAATTTTAAAAAATATTACAACCTTTTAGGGATAGAGAAAAATAGCATTAAGAAAGAGATTTGGTTCTGGGTTGACAAGGGACTCTAGAAGTACTGGCACTCAATCTTCGAAAGCAAAAGGCATCTATTTATATACTTGCCTTTTGACAGAATCAGGACAAAAATATATCGAGTTGGTAGAAGGTAGTACAAAAGGGGATAAGACTCCATACAGTAAAATAGGTCAGCAGGTAACTGCTTAAACAGAGGAACATATGTAAACCTATGAAAAAGAATATTCAGAACATTTTACAAACAAATGGGATTTCTAATATTAAACACCTGGTTAATCTGATTCCTTTTAAGAAATCTCCTGACAAAGTAGTACTTGTAAAATGAACACTGGTAAGTTTTAAAAATTGATATTTATAAACGTCCTGCCTTAAGTTAAGGATAATTTTCATTATTTATTCCCCCACAACAGCAACATCAATCCCTATGCCTTAAATTTTTCCCTTTTCTGGAGTAATTTGACCTAAGCACATGCACAAACACAGGGTACTCGTATAACAGTGGGGGAACCCTAAAATTATGAATCAAGGAGTTCAGACATGTGCTACCCCTCTCCTGAGAGCAAAAGAGAAAACTTTTCCCCTAGGGGTTTATAATTCCTTGAATTGTAAACACTGCCCCAGGGTTTCATTCTCCTTTTATATATTAAACACATTAGAGGTGAATCTCTAGATCTCTCAGAAGATCTTCTGTCCCTATATCCATTCATCCTTTAACTTCTAAGCCTCCTCCTAAGAACCAAGCTTCTGGTTTTCTTGGCTCAGAAAGCCCTACCTATGGATAAAATAAAAATATTCAATTCCTAACAAAGAAACACCTAGAAGATTTAATAATCAAATAAGTGAGATTTGACATATATAAAGCAAAACCAATTTGATTTTCAAGAAGCAATTATATATTATGTATTCAGACTGCATTTGCTGATCACAAATATGATGTGACTTGTTCACAAAAATAATGGTAAAAGCCCACAAGGACAAAACATTTTCCTGTTAAAAAGAATATTCTAAACAAATTAGGGTTAAATATCTGTTATGGGTAGAATGGTGTTCCTCAAAATTCCTATGTGGTAGTCTTAACCCCCAGTACCTTAGAACGTGACTCTGTTTGGAAATAGGGTCAATGGAGATGTAATTAGTTAAGCTAAGAGGAGGCCATACTGAAATAGGGTAGGTCTCTAATCTGATCTAACAGAATTCCTTACAAAAAGGAGAAATTGAGAGACAGGCATGCACACAAATACTTTGTGAAAAGACACAGGGAAATGGCCATTTACAAGCCAAGAAGAGAGTCCTGAAACAGAGCCTTTGCTCAAAGAATCAAAGCAGAAATCAATCTTGCCAGCACCTTGATTTGGGACTTCTAGCCTCTGGAACTATGAGACAATATATATCTGTTGATTAAGCCACCCATTTTGTGACACTTTGTTACTGCAGTGTTATGAAACAAATTCACCAACTATCTAGAAGTTAATGACAATGATTGACTATAAGTCAATCCCTAAAAGAATGCACTAAAAGCAGCACTAGAACATTGCTTAGAGTTGACATAAGTGTAAGCGTTTTCTAATTAGTAGATTAGCAAGACTGGGGGAAAGAAGGAAGTCTTTAATATCTAGAGAAAGAAGCAAAAAAATATTTGAAAAGAAGTATAAAAGATTTTTTAAAAAGACAGAATTTACCACAATAGCAATTCAAAGGTATTTCTAAATCTGATCTTTAAGAAGTGAAATAAAAGTTGCCAGAACTGACTCAAGCGGTGATAGAAAACCTGAAGAACTCAACATACAAGAAATGTAAACAATAATCAAAAGGTACATGTAGTTTCACCAATGAATTTTACCAAATCTCCTATAGAAATGTTTTTTTAAATGTGTATTTTGGGAAAGAGAGCATGCACATGTGCAAAGAGAAGGGAAACAGAATCCCAAGCAGACTGTGCTGCCAGTGCAGAGCCCAACATTGTTCTCAAACCCACAAACTAGGAGATCATGACCTGAGCCAAAACCAACAGTTGGATGCCTAAACAACAGAGCTACCCAGGTGCCCCAGAAATGTGGTTTCCTATTTTTTTTTTTTTTTTGGAACACTGTAAAATGATCGAAAGATTTTCAGTTCACCTGACAACTAGAACTTTAATTCCCAACCAGACTGAAAGAAGTTAGAAAGCTTTGTTTTTAGTTCAGTTGTTAGATACACTGACCCTAAAACTGGACAAAAATAAGTAAATACATAAATAAAAGTAGAAGCTTCCCTTTGAACTCAGGTGTAAAAATTTGAATAGGTTATAAACAACCTAGATACAAAAATTTGAATGGTTCATTTAGTCCAACTGAAAATAAGGATTTTGTGGGGGTAAAGTGCTCTTGATAAAGTTTTGGGGATAGTATGCCTATGAAAATGACAGATGGTTATCATACTCCCAAAAGTGAGGTGACTAATGAGACTGTCAGTTGGACACATATACAAATTTTAATTCAAAACTCACAATACATCTATAAGTTTAGTTACCTTATATACTCATTAATACCCAAACCTATCATGTCTATCTAACATGACAATCACAATTCCTTATATACTCAGTAGTATATAAGGAATATATAAGTTATATAATTATATTATATATTATAATATAGTTAATATATAAGGAAATAATATATAAGGAATATATATAAGTTAACTAATATATAAGGAATATATATGTTACCTTATATCCTCATTAATACCCAAGCCTATCATGTCTCTGACAATCACAAATTCCAAATCAAGGTTGAGGGAGGGAGGGAAGATTCAAATATCACTTTTATGTTAGTCTTTTGAAATTACCATACCTCCAATTTTTAAAGGGTAAGAAAAAATAACTGGAAAATGAACAGAAATTGAACTTCATAGGAATTTCTGAAAAGAAAGGATAAAGAGGTTAATGGAGTTTTCTAGTTTACTTACTCACAAGTCTACAATCCAAGAGGAATCTCCTAGAATATCATTTTGTTCCCAGAATTAAGTCACAGCCCCTGTGAGGGTACCCACTACCCGATTTCAAAATCCCACTCAGAGCATCATCACAATTACGTGTTTTGTGTCCGCATATGGCATAGTCAGTTTCTCATTCTGCATTTTAATGAAGAAACTGCGTATTTCATTGTCATGGTGCTACTTACTGAGCATGAATCACTAGGAGCTAGCTGCTAAAAGCAACTCAAGACTAGGACACCAGTATAATTTTTCTTTTAATCTTGATATGGAGAATATTGTAAGACTATAAAAACAAATACAGAGAAGAGGAATCTGCTCTAAGACAATCACTTCTCAAGGCCACGGTAGGAGCAAATTGCAGGGGCATTTTGAAAAAGTGACCATGATAATAAGAAATTATTGAGAAAGTCTTAATGAGAAGTTCTTCCATGAGAAATGAAGACTAATTTAAGGAATATTCCAAAATTAATAACATCAGTGGTATAGGGAAGCAAAATTTCTCAACACGGTCTCTTTGGCATGAAATCAATTTAGGCTGATTATTTTTAAGAAACAGAAGACTAAATAATTTTATTTTACCTCCTTAACTGCCTGAAATAATTTAGATAGCTCTTTTTGTACAGGGTCCCTATCAAAGATACCATTTACATAAGACATACAAAGAGATATTTCTGTGTGTGGCACTACCAAACATTTGCTTTTCCCAGCATCTTGTGGAAGATCTTCCTTCCCTTTGAAGTCCTAAACTCCTACTCCTCCTTAGCTCAGGGTAACATATGTCTCATTTTCCTATTACCTGTAGGTCTCCTAGTCTTATGGGCATCCCATATATACGTAATTACATTTATTAGATCTGCCAGAAGAACCCACAGGGGTAAAAAAAGTCTTTTCTACAATCATGGGAAATGGGAAAAATTGGTAATGACTGAAGAGGACTGTGTGGGAATGGGACTTCATGTGAAATTTCAGAGCATGAATAAGAGAGTAGAGTCAGCTTTTCTTAATAAAGATTAGGTGTGAACACTGTATACATTAAATCTGATTCTATGTATGCTTGATGTACATTACTTAAAATTGTCAGGCAGCTATGGCCAATCCAAATTAGACAAATAAGTTATATAACGCTTGACAATTGAAAAAATCACTTCAAGCTGATGCTTAGGGACATATGTACCCCAATGTTTATAGCAGCACTCTCAACAATAGCCAAATCATGGAAAGAGCCTAGATATCCATCAACTGATGAATGGATCAAGAAGATGTGGTTTATCTATACCATGGAATACTACATGGCAATGAGAAAGAATGAAATCTGGCCACGTGTAGCAACATGGGTGGAACTTGAGGGTGTTGTGCTGAGCGAAATAAGTCAGGCAGAGAAGGACAGATACTATAAGTTTTCACTTATAAGTGGATCAGGAGAAACTTAACAGAGGACCATGGGGGAAGAGAAGGGGAAAAAAATAGTTGGGGAGAGGGAGGGAGGCAAACCATGAGAGACTCTTGAGTACGGAGAACAAACTGAGGGCTGATGAGGGTCGGGGAGAGGGGAAGGGGAGTGATGGGAATGGAGGATGACACTTGTTGGGATGAGCGCTGGGTGTTATATGGAAACCAACCAGACAGTAAACTATGAAAGAAAAGGAAAAATCATTTCAGGTAATTCTATTGATGACTCACATTCTTGTACTTCCTGAATAGAGAAAATAGAACTGAGCTAGAACAGTAAAGCATCAGTGCCTATATTCTATCAGGGCCCAGGCCCTAGAAGATCAGAAGCTGGGGTGACTGCACAACAGGTTTTTAATCACACAATCAGAATGGAAGAAGTACTGGGACAAGAGATCTTAGAGATCTGGGACTTTTCACAGGACTGGGGGTGGGGGCAGGGTGGGGTGGAGGGAGAGTGTGGAGAGGTGGACAGATTAGAATAGCTGGAGCTGAAAGGTAAACAAAACAGCATGGGCAAATTCAAGGTACTAATAATCATGTGGGGATTTTAAACATCATGAATTTAAAAAACAAGACTCTGAATGTAGTAACTCAAAGAACAAGTAACACAGAGGGCAAGCCAATTCTCATTTTCACTACCCAGGCTTGCATCCCACCTCGGTCACTCACTGGCCCATGAGATTTTAGACACCTGACTTCTTGGACCTTTCCTTCCTCAAACATTCTATAAGGTAGATATAAAAAATGGATATACTCAATACATTAATTTTATCAGAATTATATCTGTAGTTATAAAACCTCAGATCAACAAAATCTGAAGTCAGGCCTAATTTAATGGCTTTAGAGTATCTGTCTCATCTCTGACAAAGGAAATTCATTTTAAAGAACTGAGTACACTGCCCTGACTAGATCATATATGGTCACATCAAATTTTATAGCCAATTTTCTGCATAGGTAGTTCCTCTCTTCCTACCTCCATCTAGAAGACATTTCATTTGGACTTTGCCTATTAGTTATCTTAACCAAGCTGATAAAAAACAATGGTTTTATAGAAGCCCAAATGACACTAAATGTTTCCCCCATCTCCACATGAATCTGGGTGCAACATTATATATGTGGAGACACAATAAGCGTTGGATAATTATAAGTTGTGTAGATGATGTCAGAAGACTATTATTGTGACATTCTGAAGACCATGTTTCCAAAGCATTTTCCTATAAAGTCAGTGGAAGTTAAACATAGAACCCCAGCTTGATTCCACATAAATTATGGAGTTGGTCAGTCATGGAGATAAAATTGCATTGAGGGTTCCCACTGGCATTATAAGAAATGAAACTGAAAAGGGCATGCTTCTACCAAATAACAGGTGTCCCAGATTCTTAACGTTGTTTTCTGAATTGAACCCCAGTCATGCGTTCTAAAATAGGTCCTTCTCACAAGCCTGAGAGTTAGTGTAGTTGGTTAATAAGCTTCTCCTTTTCTACTAGAAAGCAACCAGGCTTTGACAGAATCTGGCTCATTAAGGAGTAATTATATGTGATCTAATTTGAGTTCTAAAACTCATGTCTGCATTGGGTTTTAATTTTTTTTTTTAACATTCTTTTATTAAATCTCCCATCCATACTGGCTGTGAAGTTAAACTTGCATCATAGTTTGGCATTTCCTTTAATTTACTCCTAAGACCTACATACCTTCAGCTAGAAATCATACACATACTGGAAATGCCTTAACAATGAGGTTTCTAATGTAATATGGCTAGGTTAAGATCTTGTTAAGATCTCACTTATTTTTTTAAGAAAATTGAGAGTTTATTCAATTATTACTAGAGATGTTGATATCAACTTTTTACTTAACAGTGTCCAAGTGAGTTTTTCTTATGATTGAAATAAATTACAACATAATTACAGTACAGACTTTGCTTTTCTGACTCTTGGAGGTATTGGATAATAAACTCTGAACCAGGAACAAAGTTGAATCATTTTATTATATTTTTTAGCTTGTCTTTAAAAAAAGGCTAATTTTGTACTATTTCTGTTCTCATGTTATCAAAAGACCATATATAAAGATAGAAAATTAAGACCTATCCTCGAAGTATTAGAAGTCTATAATTCTTTCTCATAAGAAATGGCACATAAAATCCATTCACCTATATCAAGAATAAAAGAAGTTGGGGTACCTGGGTAGCTCAGTTGGTTAAGCATCAAACTTTAGCTCAGGTCATGGTCTCCCAGTTCGTGGGTTCAAGCCCCACACTGGGCTCTGTGCTGACAACTTGGAGGCTGAAGCCTGCTTCAGATCCTGTGTCTCCCTCTCTCTGTCCCTCCCCTGCTCATGTTCATGTTCTCAGTCTCTCTCTCAAGTAAATAAAACACTAAAAAGAGCAAATTAGGAAAGGAATAGCTACTCCCCCTCCCCAACCCTGACCAGTTCTTGGAAGATCTGCCATTTGTTTAGGTTTTGTTTTGTCTTCTTGCTTATTAGAGCAAGTAATATTCCAAAAACTGTTAATACATAAAGAAGAGTATAGAAAGCATCAAGTATAAAAGTGGATAGTGTCTTAATGACAAACACAAAAATCAATTCATCTAATTCAGGTGATAACTGGTGATCAAAATGTTTTTCAGTCAAAATCTCAAGCAGGTACATATATTCATTTTCCCAGGAAACAGCTTTTAGCATCACTGAATTTATTGTATGCATTCATTTATCTATTTTCTTAGTGTATCTTCAAAGTAGAGATGATGTTTCCATACAGAGCATTAAGTATTAATAGCCCTTTCAAAAAAAAAAAAACAAAAAACAAAAAACAAAAAACAGGGACAATGTCATTCTTTTCATATAATGGAAGTGGTACTAACTAGAAATTGAAAGTAACAGTAAGTGTTGCAGAAATAGGGGTGCCTGGGTGGCTCAGTAGGTTAAGCGTCTGATTTCAACTCAGGTCATGATCTTGCAGATCTTGCAGTTCGAGCCCCGCATTGGGCTCTGTGCTGACACCTCAGACCCTGGAGCCTATTTCAGATTCCATGTCTCCCACTCTCTCTGTCCCTCCCCCCAGCTCATGGTCTGTCAGTCTCAAAAATAAATAAACGTTTAAAAAAATTGCAGAAATAATTGAGCTCCCCATCTCTAATCTCCAAAAGAGAAAGTGCAAGTATATTCACTCTTTCCTGTGTTTGCAATAGTGTTCTAGAATTTTCTTCTTTCAATAAGAATAGCCTGTAGTATTAGAAAACCGGTATCACATTTAGCACATATATGATCATTGATACAGTAGCTGTAATTATTTTGGTGCAGATCACAAATCCTTTAATTATTGATATTTTATTCCCTATCCTCTCCTTTTGTACCCAAAAGACTATAGTTGGTTTTTTTTTTTAATTTTTTTTTTTAATGTTTTATTTACTTCTAGGAGAGAGAGAGAGAGAGACAGCGTGAGCAGGGGAGGGCCAGAGAGAGAGGGAGTCACAGACTGAAACAGGCTCCAGGCTCTGAGCTGGCAGCCAGCACAGAGCCCGACGCGGGGCTCAAAACCACGAACCGCGAGATCATGACCCAAGCGAAAGTCGGACGCTTAACCGACTAAGCCACCCAGGCGCCCCTATAGTTGGTTTTTTTAAAAAGCACCTTTCAGCTCTGTGGGTGGGGAGGGGGTGGGGAGGGGGTGGGAAGAAAAATTCTTTCATCTTTCTCCTGTATGAGACAATAATCTGCCAAAGGTCCTAAAGCCAACAGAATTGCTTGTAAAGTTTTTTCTCTAGTATCAATCTGAAAAAAGGCAGTTAAAAAACAACACCCAGGTCATTGTCAAGCTTAAACTACCTAACATATTTAGCATCACAGATACCAATGTGAAGTATTTCAAACAGGATCTTTTAGATCTGAATATCCTCCATCCCACTCGATTTATTAGTCTCTCTACAACATTCCTGTCTGGTCTACAAAAACATTTCTCACAATGCAGGTTAACACAATAGAGTTATGATTGTACTATTGTTCCCAAATATTCACGTCCCCTCTTGCCATTGCATAAACTTCCCCTACCACTGTCAAACTTGGCCACATCAATTGTTTTGACTGATGAAATGTGAGCAAATATATAATGCCACATCCTTCTAAACTGAACTTTTTAATATTTATTTATTTATGAGAGAGTATAAGCAGCGGAAGAGCAGAGAGAGGGAAATAGAGGATCTGAAGGAGGCTCTACAGGCTGACGGCAGCAAAACTGAAGTGGAGCTCGAACTCACAAAGTATCAGTTCATGACTGAGCCAAAGTCGGACACTCAATTGACTGAGCCACCCAGGTGCCCCTTAAACTGAACCTTTGAATAGAACTTCAGAGTTCAGCTTGCTCCCTGGTTTCTGCCTTCTTTCATGAGGGTAAATGGGAGCTGTTGCCTCAGCCTGGGTTCTTGAACGAGAAGACCAGTGGACTTGACTGGAGCCCTTCTAGAAGGCAGGCAAGAAGTACTCCATTCTTGTAAGCAATAGAGATTTTTGCAGTTGCTACCAGAGCAAAAGCCATTAGAATTGGTATCTAACCCTGGAAAGTGACTATTAAACACAAAACACAAAACGTGGTGCTGGCTGCAGGTTGCAAGAAAAAAAGGCAATTGTTACTATGCAGTTTAACTCTTCCCTATGGTAATCTGGAAGGCAGATGATTCACTTCATGAAATTTTGACTTTAGGCACGCAGGTCTGAAACAGAACGGTCATCCCCAGAACTGATGGATTCAAAATAAGGAATAAGGAATATTTGAAAGTAAGCGTTAGAGGAAAAAATAAGCCCTGATGATCTGAGACTAGCAAAGTTTCAAAAGGGTACTGCATTACATCTATGATCAGAGAAAAGTGTGAAAAAGAGAACTGCTTTGGGCTCAAGCTGATTAAGACTTATCCTAAGTAAAACTCAGGCTCAAGAATAAGACTTTGTCAAAATGTGTTTTAAGGGGTCTCTAGTGAAAGCTCTCAGTTGGCTAAAATAGCTCAGGGAAGAGAGACAAAGTACCTGTCCCACAGGAGTCGAATGTCAGGAGTTAAAGAAGTTCAAAATATATCTAATTATGTCTTCAGAGTAACGCAGTTCTCAAAATTATGGCTATGGGCACACAGAGTTCTATGGGATCAAAGGGACTTTTAAAAAAAGTCTTTTTAGCGATTTCCATTGTGATCAGCCTAGGTGTAAAATTGATTCCTAGTCTTGTAAAATGATCTTTGGCACTTGGTTTTCTGGGGCAGGAGGTAGGCTGGGAAAGTTCCTTATTCCCTCAGAGAACGTCTATTTCCCAAAGCCTCTACCAGCTGTGGCCAAAAAAGAAATTGCAAACAGTGCTTTTTTAGAGTGGATCCAGGAGCCACGGACTTCAATGAACTAGGGAGTTATTCACAGGGGAAAGAATCTAGCCTAATCAAAGAACATCTGCCAGCATCAGGGTAAGAAGTTCTTCTTACATTATTTACCCAATGCAATGGTCATTCTAACCCCTTTTTGAACGAAAAGGTTGATTGCAGTTGCTCTGCCTGTATCCATCATGGTTTGTTGGGTACATTTACTGGGAATGTGGACCCAGATCTAAGTCAGATCCACTTATGCTAACTATTCAGCAAAGACATAAAGAAAACAATCCCATTTACAATAGCATCAAAAAAAAAAAAACTCTTAAGAATGAATTAGCCTAAGGAGGTGAAAGAATGACGCACTGAGAACTGTAAGTCACTGGTGAAAGAAATAATGACACAAATACCTGGAAAGACCTCTTGTATTCATGATTTGTAAGACTTAGTATTGTTAAGGTGTCCATACTACACAAAGAATCTACAGATTCAGTGCAATCCCTGTTAAAGTCCCAATGTTATTATCTATAGAAATAGTAAAAACAGTAAAGTTCATATGGAACAACAGAAGACCCCAAATTGCTAAAGTAATCTTAAGAAGAACAAAGCTAGAGTCATCATACTTCTATTTCAAACTATATTTCGAAGCCATAAATTAAAACAGAATGATATTGGAAGAAAAACATGTAGAGCAAATATATGACCAAACACATATAGAACATAAGAGAGCCCAGAAATAAATCTGTACATATACTGCCAACTGATTTTTGACAAAAGTGCCAAGAATACACGATGGGTAAAGAACAGTCTCTTCAATAAACGGTGTAAAACTGTATATCCACAGCCGAAAGAATGAGATTAGGCCCTTACCTTCCACCATACATTAAAAAATCAGTGCAAGATGGACTACAGATTTAAATTTAAGACCTGGAACTGTAAGACTTCAGAAAGAACACTTATGGGAAAATCCTCTGGACATTGGGCTTGGCAATGACTTCTTTGAAAGGACACCAAAACACAGACAGCAAAAGCAAGATCAGCAAGTGTGGCAACATGAAACTAAACATCTTCTGCACATCAGAAGGAGCCATTCAAAAAAGTGAAAGGGCAACCTGCACAATAAAACATTTGCAAGCCATATATCTGATAAGTGATGAACATCTAAAGTACACAAAGAACTCCCACAACTCAATAGCAAAAACACAACCCAATTAAAAGGTGGGGAGGGGCGCNTCCCCCTCCCTTCCCAAAAAAAAAAAAAAAAATAAAAAAAAAAAAAAAAAAAAAGGTGGGGAAAAGACTGGAGACATTTCTCCAAAGACGACCTACACATGCTGACAGGTATATGAAAAAATGCTGAACTTCACTCATCAGGGAAATGCAAATGAAAACCGCAATGAGGCAATACTCATCTTAACATGCATGAAACATTATATCTGATAAGGGATTAATACCTAAAATATATAAAGACCTCACATAAAATTTTTTAAAAAACATACAATTCAATCCAAAAAAATGGTCAGAGAACTGGACTCAATATTTCCCCAAAGACCTACAGATGGCCTGACACCTACAAAGTGCTCAATATCACAGATCATCAGGGAAATGCACACTAAAACCTAATGAGGGGCACCTGGTTGTCTCAGTCGGTTAAGTGTCTGACCCTTGGTTTCAGCTCAGGTCATGACCTCATGGTTCATGAAACCATGGAGCCTGCTTGAGATTCTCTCTTCCCCTCCCAGCTCATGGCACACTCTCTCAAACTTAAAAAAAAAAAAAAAAAAAAAATAGCCATTCTAATATATGTGAGGTGATTATCAAAAACACAAGAAATCATAATTGGTAAAGATAGAGAGACAAGAGAACCTTGTACAGTGCCATGGGAATAGAACTTGGCATGACCATGATGGAAAACAGTATGGAGGTTCCTTAAAAAAACTAAATTAAACTACCAGATGATCCAGAAATCCTACTTTTGGATATTTATCTGGGCCAGGGAGACCCAAAGAAAAACACGGACTCAAAAAGATATCTGTACCCCCATATTTATTGTAGCATTATATACAATAGCCAAGATATGAAAACAAGCTAAGTGTCCATCAATGAATGAAGAAAATGTGGTACAAATATTATTCAGCCAAAAAAAAGAATGAAATCTTGCCATTTGTGACAACATGGATGGACCTAGGAACTATTAGGCTGAGTGAGGTAAATCAGATGGAGACAGATAAATACTATAGGATTTCATTTATATGTAAAATTTAAAAAGCAAACAAGTGAACAAAGCCAAACTTGAATACAGTTAATAGAATGGTGGTTGCCAGAAGGTAGAAGGATTGGGAGAAGGGCATAATAGGCAAAAGGGATCAAGAAGCATAAAGCTGCAGTTATAAAAGGAGTAAGTCATAGGATGTCACGTACAGCAGGACAACTACAGCCAACAGGCTGTATTGCAAATTTAAAGTTGTTGAGAGTAAGTCTTAAAAATGCCCATTACAAATAAAAACATGTATTACTTTGTATGGTGACGGATTGTAACTAGACTTACTGTGGTGATTTTGCAGTGTATACAAAATCATGTTATACGTCTGAAACTATATGTTATATCACTTATCTTTCAAGAAACAAGCCTACATCTCACATTAAGTGCTTATACCACAATTATACAAGTAAAAGTACTGCAGCCATAAATAAGGTCTGTTTAAAGGATCTACATTTAAGAGAAGAAATGGTTCAGATTACACCTTCATTTTAGTTGTCCCAAATTTTTAGTTTCCCACGTGCTATTAATACTAGATACTAATAAATTAATATTATGAGAAAATTAGAGAACAAATTATTTGCGTGTAAAAATTGCTTTTCTCAAATATACAACTTTCTTGGAATATTTTATTTCTCCCTTTCGTCTATTTACCTGTGGTAGGTAGAAACCCATCCAATGTTAGGCAAAAATCTACTTGACACCATGTGCCCAGTAGTTCAAGTTTCAAAGTCTTCCTTCAAGATTACAGTTATTTATGACTAACAAATATTTCCTAAAAAGGAACTAGTACTAAAGGAATTATTTACTTGGATTTTGGTTTCCTAGTAATATATACAACTTTAGCTATTTTATACTTTTGTAGCATCTAGAATACCTTTTTTATCTTTTACCATTCTTATGTATAAACTTTACATTTCCATATAATTACAACTTCACAATTTTCGGTTTTCTGTTGTTAATGTAATTGAAGAAAATAGTACATTAGCTTTTAAACTACATATATGTAATAATTTTTATATTAAATTAGTATTTGATTTTAATGTAAGATCCAAAAGTAAAATTTTTCACATATTGATTTCTAGGTTTAGACATAAACAGAAGTTAGACAATTTAGATTGTATGGAAAGAGGTCTTCAGCTTTGCATACTAAGATCCAGAGAACAAAAGTTTTCACCAAAATCTTTGTAAGCTCTGGTATCCAGGTTTGGTAAATTGTGAGGATTTAGCTTAATAGGCATTGTATAAATGAGGTACCTTAAAGAATCTTAGGTCATCAGAGGCACCTGGATGGCCCAAGTCATGATTTCACAGTTCAGGAGTTCAAGCCCCACATCAAGCTCACTGTTTTCAGCAAGGAGCCTGTTTCGGATCCTCTGTCACCCATCCCTCCCTTCCCCTGCTGTAATCTCCCAAAAATAAAACATTTGGGGTGCTTGGGTGGCTTAGTCGGTTAAGCATCCAACCTCGGCTCAGATCATGATTTCACGGTTTGTGAACACAAGCCTCATGTCTGGCTCTGTGCTGACAGCTCAGAGCCTGGGGCCTGCTTCAGGTTCCCCCTCTCTCTGCCCTTCCCCTACTTGCATGCACTTCCGCTCTCTCGCACTCTCTCAAAAGTAAATAAACATTAAAAAGATTTTTTAATAAACATTAAAAAGCATATTTAAAGAATCTTAGTGGTCAGGTTTAACTATCTCAGACCTGTATATTTTTTCCTTAGAAAATTTGTAACAGTGATCATAAAATATTTATGGAGTAGTCTCTATATACCATGCACTGTGCAAAAATATATACATTAATGTTTTCATTTACTCCTCATTGTCTGATATAGCTACTATTATTACATTACTTTATATATGGAGACAATGAGACTTTTTAAAGAGTAAATAACTTGTCCAAAATTCCTTTTCAGAAACCTAGCAAACAACTCTTAAAAGGGAAAGTTGAGGATACAGTAGTTTCTTCAACATAGTATTTTGGATTCATGTATTTAAAACTAAAATTCCAAGAAATGATCATGTATTTCTAAAGTTTCACTAATTATCAAGGCACGATATGACACACCTGTAGTTTCCTCCAAGGTTTAATCTGGTTCTAGTTCATCCTTAGAGACCACTCTAGATCACAGTCATTTTCCTTTTCCATGAAAAGCCCTTTATTTGCAGGCATTGCAAATCTCTCCAGAGCAATCCTCCCCGTTCCTCTTTTAGAATGGGATTTCTTCCCCTTCAGAAAGTCTGCTTCTGATGTGCTTTTTGTTTGCTAATGCTTCTAAAATGAGGCAGTAAGAGCAAGAAGTAGAAAACATTAAAGGCATGAAGATAAACACAAGACCTTGGGAAGAGGTGGAGGTCAACAAAAGATGAATAAAAATAAGGGTCTAAGGAAAAAAATGGGAACCTTCAAATATTGGCTTAGAGTTGGTCCAGCCAATGTTCTCTATAATTAGTTTTATGCTTCCATCTTGAGCCTTGAGTCATGTACAGAATTTTTTATACGGTTGGATCTGAGGTTAGCAGAAAGTCTTCAAAAGGAGGTTCAAATCAGTGATCTTTTTCTCAAACGTACTGTCCGGAAGATGGTTCCCATTTGTGAAGCTTAATATTCTTTACCTTAAGGTTTTATGGTATTTTACAAATTTCTTTCTAGCTTTTATGCTTAATGTGAAATTAGAAGATCATTTGAGGCTCTTGTTACATGAAAATGCAAGCCCCAGCAAAAGAATGCTATGACTTACTAATACACTGATCTTCCTATTTTTACAGTAACAGGTAAATATTACAAAAGCCATTTCAATCTTCACTCATCTTATTAAGCATGGAGTGTAAGTTGTTCATTGATACTTTATATTTTACTTAACTTCGAATATTAACATTCTAGGTTTTCAACATCACAAATAAAAGTAGATGTAATTATTCAAAGAAACATCTAGTTTACATAAAGATTCATTATCACTGATAGCTCTTAAAAATGATAGTTGTAATAACCTACATCAATAGGATTTATGTTCCCTAAGAAGTCACAAAGAGAAAAATCATGGTTATTAAGAACTCCTATTAAAAGAGTGGACTGCAGACTGCGATTCACATGGCAGCAATGACTAGGGGTGGCAAAGTTTCTTGAAGAAACATTCGAATTTTAGCTGTTTTAGGACCCCTGGGTAGCTCAGTCAGTTGATCAACTCTTCATTTCAGCTCAGGTCATGATGTTCTGATTTGTGGCAATGGGCCCTGCATTGGGCTCAGCCATGACAGTGTGGAGCTTGCTTAGGATTCTCTCTTTCACTTAGCCTCCTCCCCAACTTGTACATGCTCTCCCAAATTTAACCAAAAAACCCCCACAATTCTGTTTCTTGGTTTTTTAATGTTCATTATTTTTAAGAGAGAGCACAAGAGGGGGTGAGGCAGAGAGAGAGGGGAACAGAAGATCTGAAATGGCCTCTGCACTGATAGCAGACAGTTCCATGCAGGGCTCCAACTCACAAACTCCAAGATCTTGAGCTGAGCTGAAGTCAGAAGTGCAACTGACTGAGGCCACCCAGGTGCCTTGATTTTTAGCTGTTTTTAAAAGGTCATATAATTGAGCAGTAACCATAAGCAGTTAAAGCAAGTGGTATCACTTATTCAACTTTAAAATATGGAACCCTCTACTCTGTTCTAGGGGCTACACTAGAGACTGAGAAAGGATTCTTACCTGAGGTCTAGGAATGGAGGTAACAATTTCAGACCAATTTGATAAATGCAAGAGGAGAATCCAAGATGCCTTGAGAGAAAGGAAGATTGCTAATCCAGTGGTTATGTTTCAGGGGGACTTGGGCTGGACAGGGTCCAGTGGAAGTATGTAGGACCCAAACTGTATGTAACATTGATTTTAAGCTTCATGTGTACATGGTAAAATTTTTTTGGTCTGTTTTGTTAATTTCCAGTGCCCATAACAGCACCTGCATATATCAGTTGCTCAAAAATCTATTTCATGGAAAATATTAAAGTACTCTTCCCCTTAATGCTATACTGATTTTGAGTTGCTCAGATTTTTTTTTTTTTTTTTTTTATTTCTCAGCTTCTCTAATATACACTGGGTAAAGTGTCCTCTTGGGTTTTGGGGTAGATTCCCATGGCTCATTGCTTACATGCAACACCCAATGCTCATCCCAACAAGTGCTCTCCTCAATGCCCATCACCCATTTTCCCCACCCCCACCCCCACATCCACCCTCAGTTTGTTCTCTGTATTTAAGTGTCTCTTATGGTTTGCCTCCCTCCCTATTTTTCCTTTCCCCTTCCACCGTGATCTTGTTAAGTTTCTCAAGATCCACATATGAGTGAAAACATAAGATATCTGTCCTCCTCTGACTTACTTCACTCACTCAGCATAATCCCTTCCAGTCCCATCCACATTGCTGCAAATGGCAGGATTTCATTCTTTCTCATTGTCATGTAATTTTCCATTGCATATGTAAACCACGCCTTCTTTATCCATTCATCAGTTGGACATTTGGGATCTTTCCATAATTTGGCTATTATCAATAGCACTGCTATAAACATTGGGGTACAAGTGCCCCTATGCATCAGCACTCCTGTATCCCTTGGGCAATTCCTAACAGTGCTATTGCTGGGTCATAGCATAGTTCTATTTTTAATTTTTTGAGGAACCTCCACACTGTTTTCCAGAGGGGCTGCACCAGCTTGCATTCCCACCAACATTGCAAGAGCATTCCTGTTTCTCCACATCTTTGCCAGCATCTATTGTTTCCTGAGCTATTAGTTTCAGCCACTCTGACTGGTTTGAAGTATTATTCTCAGTGTGGCCTTGATTTGTATAATTATTCTTTTATATGTTTGAATCTACCTACTAATATTACAAGCGTTGTTCACTGGAATGGGGAAAATTTTAATATTTATAATATTTGTACTCAACCAGCCAATAACTTTAGGAAATATCACCTCACAAAGCAGAAAATATTGAGCAATTGTTATTTTAGTCCCATATGAGAATGTATTTGTAAATTTTAAATATAAAAGCAGAACCGCACAGGTTCATTGGGGTTTGTAGTTAAGAGATTAACTAGAATCAGTGCAAAAACAACTGAGTTCCCTTTGCAACTACAGAGCAGAGAGAGATCAGAGAGGCCTCTGAAGGAAAGGAAGGGACAAAGGCATTAGCCAGGCATTTGCTGCTCTTTGATGCTTAATAGGTTATTTCTTTTTTTTTATGTTTTTTTTTAAATTTATTTATTTCTAGGAGAGAGAGAGAGAGACAGCGTGAGCAGGGGAGGGCCAGAGAAAGAGGGAGTCACAGACTGAAACAGGCTCCAGGCTCTGAGCTGGCAGTCAGCACAGAGCCCGACGCGGGGCTCGAACCCACGAACTGGGAGATAATGACCTAAGCAAAAGTCGGACGCTTAACCAACTAAGCCACCCAGGCGCCCCTTAATAGGTTATTTCTGTTAGGTGTTAATATAAGTTAGAATGGAAGAGATAATTTTCAGAATTATCAGAACTCTCCTCCTAACTGCCAGGAGAAGAAAAAATTCCTAGACACTCTCCTGGTCCCTATTGAAAATAAGATTCCTTAACAGAAATACAGGATTCAGGGGAGTGGGGATGGGAAAAATCGGTGAAGGACTGGGAGGTACAGGCTTCCAACCATGGAACAAGTCATGGGAATGAAAGGTACAGCATGGAGAATATAGTCAGTGGTATTCTAACGGTGTTGTACGGTGACATGGTAAATATACTTACAAGAAGTATAGCATAGTGTATAGACTTCTCAGATTACTACTACACTGGAAATTAATGTAACTTTGTATATCAACTATACTTTCCTAAAAGTAAAATCCACGATAGGTCTGAGTATGTAACAACGGATTATTATCCTTAAAGGTATTTTCATTATGACAAAGACATTAAAGATTAAAATTTCATTCCTATAATGAAATCTCACTGAATGCACTTTTTGGGCACACTTTAATATCACAACATATCCTGTCAAATATTTTTTAAAAGACTTTTAATGGCTGAATACATGAGACCTCAAGCTGGCATTGCAGAAATATAAAACACATGAAATTGCTGAAAAGACAATGATCCAATAGCCTTCCCTTGGTAACTAGTTTTAGTTGCAGTAGGACATTTGTTTTAAGACTCCATTTCTTCCTGAGTTAGGTCATCATGACCTTATAAAAACTCATTTTCTTTTTGGATTTAGAAACTGTTAAGAGTTCTCCCTGCCTACCTGTGAGTTCACCTGTCATTTCTTCTGACTATCCCATTTTTATCCATGACATATATTCACTTTAGAAAGTATCAGACAAAGCTGATAGAAAATGTTATCTAAGAGGGAACTAATTAAGTGTAGAAAATAGATCTAAGGTGAAAGATATTCATGCAACTTGCTAGATATCTGGTGTCTTGGCACTTGTGACCCAGAATAACTGCAGTGTCCTCTCTGTCATATGTTTGGTAATACTGTCTAGCAAGAATAAATCTCTTATGGGTGCATATACAGCTCTTCATGTAAAAGAAAAAATTTAAGAGCGAGCATGTTAAGGAGCAGAGAGAGAGAGAGACAGACAAACGGACTAGCAGAGAGGTGAGGGTAGGGGGGGGAGGAGAATCCCAAGAGACTCCACCCTGTAAGTGTAGAGCCCAACGGAGGCCTCAAATCCATGAACCTGAGATCATGACCTGAGCCGAATTCAAAAGTTGGACCCTCAACTGACTGAGCCACCCAGGCACTCAAAAACTTTTTTTGTGTGTTACACTAGACCACTAATTCATTACATCACCTCCTAGGGACATGTAGAAGGCATGATCAATGAAGTATGATTTACTTTATTAAAATAGTTGTCCTGATTGCAAACTCCTTCAGTTTAGGAATTTTAGATATTTCCTATAAAATTTCCCCCCAAAAGCCCCACAAAAACAAAACTTCCACACATGCTATGACCTTGGCTAACTTGCAATTCCATCCTAAAAATTCTTCAATGACTCATGTAAATCCTTTCTGCTCAACTTCCGCTTTAACATCTAATTAGGGACGTCCTAACTATAGGTCATTCCACCCAAGACAATAAAAACAGCTTTCAGCCATCTGTAGTCAGTAAAATTTGTTTCAGTCCTTTAGTAAAGCACATTTAAGCAAGCAAACAACTTATGTTGCTTCTATGGTCAGTAATGAGTTTCCGTTTGTATCAAAAGTCATAAATGCCCACGATGAGGAATTGCTCTTGAAGCATGCAGTTCTTTATAACATCAAGAATAAAGCTGGTTTCCACAGACTGCACATGAAGCACTCAGTTGGGTGCATGGTGAGGCCACAGTAGTCTCAAAAGAAACTACTTTTCTTTTTGATATCTACCCAGGATATCGAAGGCAGATCCTGGGACCAACTACTGGCATTATGAATTTTTACTTGATTTTTTTTTTTTTTTTAACTCCCAGGCAAGCAAAACAAACTTAAAAATTTTTTTTAACGTTTTATTTTTGAGACCGAGAGAGACAGAGCACAAGCTGGGGAGGGGCAGAGAGAGAGGGAGACACAGAATGTGAAACAGGCTCCAGGCTTTGAATGGTCAGCACAGAGCCGGATGCAGGGCTCAAACCCCCGGACCCCAAGATTATGACCTGAGCCAAAGTCAGACGCTTAACGACTGAGCCACCCAGGCACTCCAAGCAAGATGAACTTTTACAACCAAGTGAATCAGAAATTAGAACCAATGGAGAGATACCTCATTGTCATCAGCCTCCCAAGGTCCTATTTCTCCATTTCTGACTCCCTGGATCTCAGGGTTTTCCTGACTAAAGGTCATCCCGAACTTAACTCTGATTAAACCAGTCTTTAGACTAAGCGGATGATCTTCTTGAAGGACTTGAGAATTCAGTGGTTTGATCTACTCAAAGTATTTTAATACATTGAAAGTACAGGTTAAAAATATTTGTTTTTTCCAGGGGCACCTGGGTGGCTTAGTTGGTTAAGCACACAGCTATTCATTTTGGCTCAGGTCATCATCTCACGGTTCAGGAGATAGAGTCCTGTGTCAGGCTCTGCACATGGAGCCTGCTTGAGATTCTCTTTCCCTCTCTCTCTGCTCTTCCCCTTGTGTGTGCACACATACTCTCCCTTAAAATAAACATTTTAAAAAATGTTAATTTTCTCCACAAATTTTGTTTCTTCTTTACATGTAACAGACAAGATTTTAACATGAAGGGAAAAAAATCAGACATACAAACCATCCAAACTTAGTAAATCCATTTCACTTACTGGATTACAAGGTTTTCAGAAATACACAGAATCCTTTCTTGGAACACCATTTCTTATTAAAGGAACATGGAATTTGTAACCACATCTGATCCCAAAGCAATATTAAAAACTGTGCTATAATGCGCATAGACATTTAACAGTTAACAGAATCTTAATCTCTAGCAATACAGATATGTAAAATCTAACCGTGAAGTAGAAGTATATTGGAAGAACCATTTAGGTTATTACGTTAGAATAAATTCTAAAATTCAAAAGACTTAATCACTCATGGTTTCTTTTTAGGAGTTAAAAGCCAATTCCCATAATCTTCTTAGAATAGATACTATCGTCTATACTTTCAGATTTCTCTTACCTTCAACACATTTATATAGAAGGGCTCAAATTCCTATTCTCAAATTGTGAATAATTATGTATAGACTACCTTCCTCTATCCCATTCAGGTCCCACTGCTAGTTGTCAGTTTTCATTCAGCTGGTTTTTCCCTTGCTCTTGTTGATATTTGTTTACAGAGGACTTTTGACTTGTCTTTATCTAATCAAGAATTGTATCTCAAATTCTTAGAACTGTTTAAACTGCTTGTCAACATGGCAAAAATCATTATGCTTTAGAAATAGAAGTGTCTGTGGTTCTCATATAGACCAGCTCCTTCATTTTATAAATAATTGAACTGAAATTCAGAGACACTGATATTCTTAGGACACACAGCTGATTAAAACAGAAACCAAGGTCTTCACGTTTAGAGCATGAAGCTTCCTACTATTCCTCTAGTATTTGCCACATGATAGCTTTGGGGGTTTTGTTTTGCTTTATTTCTACTATTTTTTTATTTCAATCAAAAAAATAATTAAATAATCACCAGTTTGAAAATGGTGTAAGTTTCTACATGTAGAATGTACAACGTATAAAAACCATTCTGCTGACCATATTTATCAATAAAGTCAGTTTCAATATTTATACCTCCCTAATCATTGCTCTTTTTCATAAGGCTTCAAAAGTTGATTTAAAATACTCCATAATTATGGAACAAAGTTATACAATCATTTTTATATTATTTGTGAAATATTTTTCTTCTTTGCACGTCAAATTTGAGAAAGCAGGATCTAAATCGAGGAGAATAATTTGTTCTTCAGAGAGCTCATTTGAAAAATCAATACTAAATGGTCCTTTTAGAGTAACGTATAGATTATAAGAATAGTACATGTATTCTTCAATTAAGTAACATTCTTTAATAGAAGTGTGCTTCAATTAAGTCCAAAATGTGCTAACCAGACAACTTAGTCCCAAATAATGTAATAGATGTTCAAATTAATGCTCTTTCAGGCATGAACAATTTTCCATCTATGGAAAAATGCAGAAGAGGTGTTAACACATCAACACAAGTTTTTGTTTACTCATGTTTTCGGCTATAATAATTGACAACTGTTTTGTCACATTTGCTCACATTGAGATATTTAATTTCTTTTCCAAAGAATCCATTTATGTACATTTAAAGTGAAAATCTTAGGTCATTGGAGAAAGCAAAGGGACAGATTAAAAAAAACTTCTCAAAGGGAAAGATGCAGTGGTGCCAACTTGAGATCTTTGGTTCTGTGAGCTGGAATAAAGAATTCAGCGGCCAAGTTAGTTCACAGGAATTCTGAGCATTTTTCTTCCTTCAAGTTTATTTCTCTGAAAGTGAAATTTAGGAGGTCCTAGATGTTGTGGTTTCAGGATATAGTTTATTCTAAATTTATAATTTGCTTGTTAATTTACCAATCCACATAAAGTGAAACCATGATCTTGGAAGATTAAAAAACCTATATACTGCATTATACCACCTTTCCTTCTCTTTTTTCACCTCCTGGAGTTCTTTCCCATTCTAATGGCTGCCCTGTTCTACTGGTTCTAAGAACCACTTGTAACTCATTTCTTTCTAGTCACCTAGTAGAGGGAAAGAGGATCTTACCTAAATTTTTCATGTAACAAACTTATTCTGTTAAATATCACACAAGGAAAGCTTAACAAAAATCAACAAAGTTAGGAAAATATGAAGGTATTAGATTTCAACTTTCTGTAACTCAGATTTTTCCTCTTGACCCTTAATTTTAGTGTCTAATAGCTCTTACTTTGAATTTTGATAAGATACTCCTGTAAAGATGATTTTGTGATCAGTCCCAACTCTTATTCACCATGGCATGCCACTTCATAGTGCAGGGCAAATTTGTCGATTAGATTTAATGATTTCCCTTAGGGTATCCAATTATACCCCAATTTCACATTTATCCTTATAACTACACTTGTTCTTTTTTCACACTATACTTAAAAAGTACTATTACCTCTGTAGGAGATCTAGAAATAGGAAATCTGACTGGAAACATTTAAGGAAATAGACCTATCAACCAAGTATTTTCAGCAAGAGATAGTATTACATTTTTTCCCCCCTGAAAAATTCAACATTCATGCAGATCTTGAGGAAGATCAGAAAATTTTGTACTGGATGGACATCTTGAGAGAATTCTGATGTTTGTGGAGCCAAACTCTGCTGTGAGTGCCATTGAATCAAGTAGATAAGGCCACAGGGAGACTCCCCTCCTACTAGGACTCTTTCGTCCAATCTCAGTTAAACCTCAAAAGCAAGATTTTATTCAAGAAACAAAAGCAGAAATTAAACTTATCAGGATTTTAAAACCCAAAAAGGTCTTCAAGGTGCTCTGGTTAATACAGGATCCAGACCCATGATATTACAGATTCAAAAGCTAAACTCAGATTTTACAAATAGAAAATAAACTTTCAATTTGCAGTTCAAATCAGACTCCTAACCCAAAGGACATATGAATTTCACAGGAATTTAAGAACTTTTGCCCTTTTCTATTTTTAAAGCATCACTCATTTGTCCTCTGTTTAAGGTTTTTCCTCCCCTCTTAGCACTGTACATTCCTCGGTCTTCAAAAGTCACTTTCTTGCTGAAGACACTCAGTCCTATTCACTGATCTAAACCACAGTTCTGAAAATCTAAGTGCTAAATATTCTGTTCAGTCTTTTCTATTTGAGGTTTCATGATCTTAAATGCAGCTTATTCTTTCTAAGGTTTCTCTCTACAGAGGTATCAAACATGCTCTTGTTACAAAAATTTAAACTTCAGGGTCATTTATCAGTCAATCTACTCAGTATCCAGTCAATAAACCATTTCTGGTCTTTCAAAAACCCTACCTATTAGTCCTCCTAACTACCTGCCTTAGATTTATTTCCCTGGAAGCAGAACCAGAGATAAATTTAGTCACGCATGATTTATGGTGTCAGTGCTCTCGGGAGAAAGGCGGCAAAGGAGTCAAAAAAGCTGGGCAAGGAGCTTAAGAAGGGGAAGCTTTCTGTTAAGCTCTAGCTTCAACCTGATCCCACGCCATCTCTGGAACATGAGTTGTAGCACAGAATTGGCCCCATCCTGAAGCAAAGGGCCTGCTTGGTCAACCTCCGTATCAGTCACTGGTCACATGGAAGGACACATAATCTCTGGGCAAGGAAGCATCTATTTCGCTAAGAGCAACTCTACTNGCATGGAGGAGGACACTTGTGGGATGAGCACTGAGTGTTATGTGGAAACTAATTTGACAATAAACTATTTAAAAAAAAACAAATTAGAAAAAAAAAAAAAAAAGAGCAACTCTACTGAGAAGGAAGCAGCTATGGGTCATAACACTCAACGGTTGCAGGATGAGTGCTTCCAAGCAGTAACTTAGATTTGGATGGGGCACCAGTGTCCATTACTGTACTCAAGTCAACCTTCTTGATATATCCTAATATACTGGACTCAGGAAACCTCGTCCTTTATTAGCATGGAAGAAATCGAGAAGATTAGTAATGAGTTTAGAGGCTCTTTGTCCTAATGTTCTCCATAGTACATGAAATTTCAATAAGTATTTTTTTTTAAAAAAAATCTATTTTCCAACTGTGCTGTAACATGTATAGAAATATCAGCTATAACCATAAGTAACTTGATAGTGCTATTTTAGAGGTCATAACATAGGACAAACTACTATCTAAATTCTGATTTTTCAGATCAAGGTTTATTTGCATGGCTCAATTGCATACATGTATGCATATACATAGTTAAACAAGCACACATACACACAAGCTGGTTTGGATGCAAACCTTTTGGGGCTTCTTGTACAACATCAAGAGATTGAATGAAACAAAATGGAAGGGCAAGGGACTTAGCTCTCCTTGAGGTAAACTTTGATTAATCCAAGATGGGAAGGACCTGGAAAGATCAATTCTTCCACTCTTTCCCCAGGAAAGTACTTCAAGGGCCAGTACCTCCTTGCATGTCTTCCAGGAAAGTACTGTGGACCAAGTGAACATGCCTGCAGAATGGCCTGCTGCAGCTCTTGGGGCTCCTTACGAACATGTTGAATGTAATAATGCATTACATTGTATTACCTTTCTTTACACTTCTCTCTGCCCTGGATGTGCTCTTCCCAAATAAAGAAAGGGAATTTTACCCTTGTCTCAAGTTCCTCTTTTTCTACTCAAAGTGTTGGTCCATAGTCAGTATCAGAATGAAAAATCAATATACTGCTTCCTTCTTTGAAAGATTTTTTTTAAGTCACAAAAAATATGCTCAGGGTCATGGTTAATTTACATTCTGGTAGAAATTCTGTATCCTGTTGTAGACTGGTAGCCAAGTGGCTAATGGTCTGTGGCTTACCCTTCGAGAAGCATTTTTTTCCCCAGAGGACAAAGGCTGAAGGACACACAAAATACACTCTATCTTGCCAAACTAATAGCAAAGCAGAATATTGCTTCTCGGCCTTTTGGCTAAGATCAAGTGCAAAGCAGAAGTAGCTTTAGCAGAGAATTTCCATATTTATATAACTTTTATATAAAAACCTAGAGATTAATATTTCACACCAATAATTTTAAAAGCACATGACATTTTAGATCTACTGCTTAGTATTCCACACGATCTTTCATTTTTCCTGACACATTTTTCTAATTTATCAGGAGTCTCCAGTGATAAATTTTCTGTAGTAGAGATCCTACAGCTTTTAGAAATGTGAAGTATACAAATTTGGCATACAGTCACAGAATCCTTCTTCAGACCACAATTAAATAAGGCAATGATAGTTTACCCCTATTCAAATTTCTTAATAGTCAAGATACTCAGAAAAATTGTAACAAACAAACAAACAACAAAATCACATCGATATGAGGTGCCTGGGTGGCTTAAGCGTCAGACTCTTGGTTTCGGCACAGGTCATGATCTAATGGTTCAGGAGTTCAAGTACCTCATCAGGCTCTGTGTTGACAATGTGGAACCTGCTTGGGATTCTCTTTCTCTACACCTCCCCTGCTCATTCTCTCAAATAAACTTAAAGAAATCATCAATACCCTTAAAACAAAGGATTAAAATTGATTAGGTGTCAAAAGTTCTAACTTTAATTATAATCACAATTATGTCAGAAAAAGAAATCAATGATGTGTAATTTTCCTCCTGAGCCAATACTATTTTCACTTTCAATACAGCCAACTATGATAATATAACAAGTAGTGATGTGCTAGACAAAGATTACTTTTTATCATACTTTAAAATGTTGCTATAATTAGACACAGCTGTAACCCCAGTTTCCTTCATAGTCTATTCCTTCTGTTTCCATAGTAAGCACTATTATATATATGTATATATAAGACAGACTTGTATACGAATAGATTTTGTATGTATATTACATGTATGCTTCTATAATATTAGGTTGTAGATAATACAAAATATACATACATTTTATTGCTAATATTTTTCTTCAAATAGCCTTAATTCCCTATTTTAGATATTCAATTTATCAAATACGCTATGATTTTTAAAAAATATAATCCCTAATAAAGAAGATGTGGTATATATGTACAATGGACTGTTACTCAGCAAAGAATTAAATCTTTCCTTTGCAAATATGTGGATGGAACTAGAGGTATCATGCTAAGCGAACTTAGAGAAAGACAAGTATCCTATGACTTCACTCATATGAGGACTTTAAGATGCAAGACAGATGAACGTAAGGGAAGGGAGGGAGAAAAAAAGAGACTTAAATATGAAGAACAGAGTTACTGGAGGAGTTATGGGGGGGATGGGCTAAATGGGTAAGGGGCATTAAGGAATCTACTCCTGAAATCATTGTTGCACTATGTGCTAATTAACATTCATGTAAATTTAAAAAATTAAAGAATTAAAATGTATATTTAATATATATTATGTATAATGTGTATATATATAATATCCCTAGAACTTGGTCTAGTTAATATATAATTATATATAATGTATATACAGAATATCCCTAGAACTTGGTCTCTACTTTTTCCTTTAGTATAAGCAATGATGCAGTAAGCATCCCTACACATGTATTCTCTGCAGAATTACTCAAGATAGATCCTGAAGTGGGACTTCTGTGCCATGCAATATGTGCTTTTTTAAAAATTAATTTTTTGAGAGAGAGAGAGAGAGAGAGAGAGAGAGAGAATCCTAAGCAGGCTCTGTGCTGACAGCATGGAACCTGACATGGGGTTGAACTCATGAACCAGAAGATCATGACTGGAGCTGAAATCCAGAGTCAGACATTTAACCAACTGAGCCACCTAGGTGCCCCTGTGGATTTTCAACCTAATCAAATATTACCAAGTTGCTTGCTAGAGTCCACCTCTGCCATTGACCTTTAAAAGTTGACCAGATCAAAATTCGTTAGTTCACAATAGTGAAGTCTGAAGTGATCTAGTAGTGTAATATTTAAATCATTAGCCTAGCTACTTCAATCAGTTCATTCATTTTACTAGTTCTTATAAGGATTGCATCATTTTTAATGCTTCCATGTGGGAAAAAACTGATGACTATTAATTATTATTATTCTAAGAGCCCCCATTACATATTAGGTCCATCAATTTTATGTGAAGTTGGTAATGAGGAGTTTTTCCAGTGATCAACCTGTCCATGTATGGCTTTTGAAACTCCTAGTCAAAAAGTAAAGCCATTCTATTATGATAATTGAGTTAAGTCCATCAGAAAGACAAATACCATATGATTTTCATATGTAAAATTTAAGAAACAAAAACAAGCAAAAGGGGGAAAAAAATAGAAGGTGGCAAACCAAGAAACAGACTCTTAACCAGAGAACAAACTGATGGTTACCAGAGGGGGAGGCAGGTGGGGAATGGGTGAAATGAAATAAGTGATGGGGATTAGGGAGAGCACTTTTGAGGAGTGCTGAGTGTTGTATGGAAGTGTTGAGTCACTATATTGTACACCTGAAACTAAGTACACGGTTAACTGGAATTTAAATAAGAACTTTGAAAAAATCAGGGGGAAAAAATGATGCCACTCTACAAATTGTAGGGTTTATGAATTAAAAAATTTTTAAAGCTGTAACAATTATTTAGAAATGTGGAAGTTACAAAAAATATGTTTAAATATTTAAGTCTAATTGCTACTCTTCAATAAATCAATTACTTTTTTTTTTTAACCAGTTGCAAAGATAGATTCCAGAACAGAAATTCACATAACAGACCTGAGGGGTTTTTAAAAGGTATTATTCAAAAGTTTTTGTTAGAAAAATTAACAAAATAATTAAAAAGCTCAAGTCAGACTGTAGCTTTTTAAAGCACATTTTATAACTAGGATCTTGTCATCCTAACAGTAATTATTATTAAGTGCTTCTTACAAGCTAGACACTAAACTATATACATGTTGTACCAGATTACATGTTCCCCAGATCTCCCTTCCCAAAGATCCTTCTATGATGCAACATTGTAAATCTCATCCAATATTAGGGTCTATTTGCCTTCCCCTTGAATCTGGAAATATTTGTGATGGCTTTGAGAAAGGGTTGGGAGGAAGTGATGTTGTGGTACTTTCCAAGGTTGGCTTAGATCAGTTTCTGCCTTCCTCAGAAGTCCTTTGCTCCAAGCTATTATAAGCAATGAAACATGGCTTCTTTGCAAGACTTACTCAAGCCACAGCTTGAGTCGTTTCCCTGTGGCATAGAATAGGTGCATTTTCAACCTAAACAAATATCGCCTAGACTTCTAGTCACCCAGCCAGGTATGTGAGTGAAGAAATCTTTACAGAGGACTCCACCTTCGTTATTAGACTCATCTCCCGACTTTGAGTCTCCTTAGCCCCTGTTTGTGAAGCAAACAGGTCTTTCCTGCCATGCTATGTTCAAATTCCTGACCACTGGATCTGTGAGCAGAATGATGTTGTTTTAAGCTGTTAAGTTTGAGGAATTTGTTCCATGGCAATGATAACTGAATACATAGTAAGTTTTTAAAGGCCTAACAACTTTGTACTTAGATTAATTCAATTTTAATCAATGTGTCAAGAATGCTTAATAGTCTCTAGTAAACTACAAACCATACAAGCTACTTATTTCTAATAAACATTATTACTGTGAACACTTCCATTGCATTTATAGCCTTCTACTAGAATATGGAGGTGGGGAATATGTATTAAGAATACTCATGAGGGGCGCCTGGGTGGCTTAGTCNAAAAAATGTCCCACATTCAATTTTATATTTTATTTTAAAACCCATAATTCTCGAAGTTCTTCCAAGAATAAAAAAAATTGGGTAAGAAACACAATCAACAGAAGAGACATTTGGGGAGGGTCAACATTATTCCAAACTGATTAACATTTTTAACTTTCAAGCAGTTTATACCCAACCTACTGGACTATATCTGTGATAGAGGATTCTTGTTCAACGTGACACTTGGGGAAATAAAGTGATTGTTCTAAAGTCTTCTCTTTGGAATAAGTTACACATTTGATTACAATTTTCTAATAAGAAAGAGTTCTAAGTATACTTTTAATCAAATCCATAGGTTAAATATTGACAAATGGCGTGTAATCCTCATGCAATGAAATTCAGATAACTACCTCCACTATTGGGTACACTTTTATCCTTTCAATAGGTTAAACAAAGTCTGTATTGGAATTTCCAAAAGACTTTCAGTTAAGATGCCATTAAGTGTATAGAGTTTATTGTGGGAAAAAGACTTTTCATCTACTGGATCCAACTTCTTTCTCAATTTTCATTACCTTAATGTGACCAAACACTTCAATTGTAACCACCTTATTTCATATCATCAGCACATTCCCAAATTAATGTAAAGCATTTGGACAAATCTTCCTGTAGATATTGTTGCCCCTTCAATCCTGTCTCCATTCAAAAGGTTGGGATTTTTAGAGCACATATTTTAGAACATAAATCAAGTAATGCTATTTCTCCTGCTTTAAGCTACTAAATAAAACCCTACTGGTTGTAGGGAAAAAAAAACAAAAACCTGCTAATTCTTACCCTTGCCTGAATTTGACTGATCAATGATCCCTCCCCTCCTTCACTCAACATGTCTGAGCCTACTTGTGCTTCTGCTGTTCCCGGGGCTCACCAAGCTCCTTCACTCCTTAGGATTCTTGCAGTTGCTGGTCTCTATTCAAAGACTCTGTCCTTAGGGGCGCCTGGGTGGCTTAGTCGGTTAAGCGTCCGACTTTCGCTTAGGTCATGATCTCACGGTTTGTGGGTTCAAGCCCCGCGTCAGGCTCTGTGCTGACTGCCAGCTCAGAGCCTGGAGCCGGTTTCAGTCTGTGACTCCCTCTCTCTCTGACCCTCCCCTGCTCACGCTGTCTCTCTCTCTCTCCTAGAAATAAATAAAACATTAAAAAAAAAAAACTCTGTCCTTAAACATTACATCAGTGCTCTTTCCTAGCATTCATTTTTGACTAAAGTGTCAGTCTCCATTTCAGACCAACTTTCCCAGATATCACAATCTAATATTGCTCTACACACTCCCACTTCTGCACTCTGATCAACCCCCACTTTTTGTTCTTCTCTAGTTCTTGACTGCTATCAGAAATTACTCTATGAATTTATCTTCTGTTTATTGTCTACCTCTAGGAGAATAGAAGTTCTAGGAGATCAAGGCGTATCTACCTCTTCCCCCCCCACCCCAGTAGGAAATAATCATTTCATCAATAAAGGGTTAGAAACACAAAACACAAACTGCCTTTGTATAGAAGCAGCATGGACATCAGTATGGGGAAAATGGCAGAATGGATACAAACTCCAAATAAGGCTATAATGAGAACACAGACCTAGCAAGTGAATATTTTCTTCCCACATGAAGAACTACAACTTGATTGCTTACCAAATAATCAGAATCTTTACATTCTTTATCTTTTAAGATCCAGGACTGTTACAAATAGTTTACTTTTAGGGGCACCTGGGTGGCTCAGCTGGTTAAACAAATAGCTTACTACTATCTCTGTATTTCCAACTGTAAAGGAGGATTTTGTAACAAGGTTCAATAAAATTTTATTGACATACATAAATATAAGTGTTGCGGGTCAAATTCCATCCTTCCAAAAATATAGTCAAGTCATAATTCCATAGAACCTAGGTATAGGACTTTATTTGTTCTGGTTAATTTTATATGTCAACGTGGCTGTGCCACAGGCCCAGATAGGTGGCCAAACATTTTCAGTGTTCCTGTGAAGGTGTTTTTGGAGAAGATCATTTAAATTGGTGACTGTTGAGTAAATTGCCCTCCATAATTAGAGCATGCCTAATCTGGTCAGCTGAAGGCGTGGGTTGGGGGTGGGTGTGGCGGGGAGTATGGGGGGGAGGGAAAAAGCCTTTTCTTTCCCTGAGCAAGAAGAAATTTTGCCAAACATTCTAACTTAAACAGTTAGAAGGCTTTTCCCTGGATCTCCAGCCTGCTGGCTTACCCTGCAGGTTTTAGATTTGCTAAAATTTGCTAAAATTTTAGATAGCTAGGATTACATGAGCCAATTCTTTAAAAAAAAAAAATCAATCTTTTCCCTATATATACACATTCTATGGATTCTGTTCCTCTAGAGAACCTGAATACATTTGTAAATAGGGTCTGTAGAGTTGTCATCAAGTTAAAATGATATACTGGATTAAGGTGAGCCCTAATATAATGACTGGTATTTTGATAAAAAGAGGGACTTTTGCACAGAGACAACAGGGAGAAGGTCATGTGATTGGAGGCAGAGATTGGAGTGATCCATCTACGAGCCAAGGAAAGGCAAGGATTTCTCATCAGAATTTCAGGGAAAAACCAACTCCATTAACACCATCATTTCAGAATTGTAGCCACCAGATTTGTAAAAGAATCCATTTCAATTTCTGCCATCTGGTTTGTGGTACTTGGTACTAGGAAACTAATACGTAAAGTTAAAAAAAAAAAAAGGTTTCAGAAGAAACTATTATGATGTACTCTGAACAGGAAGTGCGCGCGCGCACACACACAGAACTGAATTTGGAAGTGAAAAGATCAAGTCCAAAGGTAACATGTATAACTCATTAGGCTCTATTCTCTATGTTATTGTATTAGCAACAAAGACTTAGAGAAAAAGAAACCACACAGAAGATCTGTTTTTCTTTGCTTCGCATTTTAGACCTATTTTTATATTCTGATTGTTCATATGCTTTTTTAATGCCAACCTGTCATGAATATTTCTGCACAATCTTATTTGTTTTACAGAATTCCTGCTCATGAAAATCCCTCGTGACCACTCAGCATTAGTGGAACCACATTCTTAGGGTATAATAGAAAAATCCTAAACAGAAACATTCATTCGGAGCTATCTTAAGCAAAGGGAAATCATAGGACAGTTAATGCATTTGTCGAACTAATTCTTTGGATAACATGCAATGAATTCCGACTTGTTGAAATAACTCTGGTTTTTCTATTGGCCACAGGTTATTCTAATGTTATTTTGATATTAGATAGTTAGACCTTTACCCAGAAAGTTTAATGTATAAGGGCCCTGTAAATGGCTAATAAATTACGATCAGCTTGTTCACTTGTAACAGAAGTTTATTCTCACAGCTGTGGAGGCAAGAAGTCTGAAATTAAGACCTCAGTAGGGCCACCCTACCTCTGGAGGATAGAAGGGAGAATCGATTTTTTCCCTCTCAGCTTTCTAGTGGCTGTCCATATTCACGGACTTGTGGTCACATCACCTGCCTTGCTGATAAGATTGCCTCCTCTTCTGTCTCTTAGAGGGACCCTGCCATTTGGAATTAGGGCCATTTGCATAACACAGGGTCTTCTCACACCCTCATCTCAAAATCCTTAACATAATTCCAAGCACAAAGGCTTTTCCCCACTAGGGATTAGGATATGGATAGATTTTGGAGAGATCCACAGTGCAGCTTACTACACTTTAAGTTTTACTCGTGAATTTCTCTTTAATTTGCCAGTCAGGACAGGTAACCCTTTATTCATCTTACAGGAGTTCTCTTGAATGAAAAGATTTTGCACCTGTATCATTTGATGCCTAATCAATTAGCAACAGCTGTTTTAACTCTAATTAGGAGATGGGAAGAAACAGCTTTTATCAGTCAAATAAGAGGAGACCACAAAGTAAAATATACCTTCAGCATAGCAAGTACAATCTGAACACTATTTTACACAGAAAGTCCATAGACAACTGAAATTAAAACACTCCCAAATTAAAAATCTACATAGAAACACACACTTCCATACATACAAACAATTATTTTTCCTGTTTTTATGCCACTTTATAGCTAGATCCAAAATTTTCTTTCCTTCTTTCATTAAAGAGTACTAAATGCTACTGGGGTCAAAGCTGTTCCTCTCATATTCCTTACCTCGGTTAAGGACATCATCCTTAAAACTGCAGATCTGCCATTTCATTCCCCTTCTTTCTCCTGCTTGGCATCCAGTCATTTATAGAATTTGATGCATTTTACCTTCAAAGGTCCCTTGAATCCATCACATTCTCCCCAGCTGTCACCCTCATGTCCCCCATGGCTTCTTCAGATACCCATCACCTCTTACCTAATTGCAAAAGACAATCTGAGATGCCTAGCTCCCAGAAGGACCCAGGGCTTCCTGCACACAGCCACGGATTACTGACCCCTTTCCAAAATACAGAGCCACTCATTGCATTCCCTGACTTAGAAGGCCCCTAGGATTCCAGATGCATCGGCCAAAGTCCAAACTATTCTTCATGACATTCAAAAACCCAACTCCCCCTGCCACCCACCACCTCCAGCAAAATAGAGGCTTACCTATTGCCTAAGAATTCCAGACCGTCACACGCATGGATTTCCAACTCAGAACACACAGAACTATCCGCTGTTCATTCTCCTTGCTTAAGGATAAGCTCCTGTTCATCTTTCAGTAGACAATTCAAATCTCTCTTACTCCGTGACTCAGCTCCATCAGTACTTATTGATAATGGAGGGTTTTTACATGTAAAAATAGGACTAACAATAAAATGTTACTCACACATTGCTGGTTCTCAACTTCTAGAGTTCTGCAGGTGACATTTGAAACTGGACACTGCGCTCTCACTCAGATGGCAAAGAAAAGCCAAAGAAAGGGGCAGTTTTAAAAAAAAGCATGAGAACTTATATATACAGCTTCTCTCCGATGACTGGGAGACCAGCAGATCTNACTGGACACTGCGCTCTCACTCAGATGGCAAAGAAAAGCCAAAGAAAGGGGCAGTTTTAAAAAAAGCATGAGAACTTATATATACAGCTTCTCTCTGATGACTGGGAGACCAGCAGATCCTTACACTCGCCCCCTCAGCATCTTGACTTTATATAGAGGCCTTAATGGGGCCTAGTCCAGATGATCTCAATAACACATGACTCTCTCAAGGCTGCATTCTCCTTGAAGTGGTCCCCGCTGTGGAAATTGTGGGCAGAAAGGTATATTCCAAGAATGGTGAGGGGAAAGGAGTCCCTGATTGTTTATTCCCGCTCCCAGGTCAACTGGTGGTCATGTCCTCTAAATAACCTCCTTTAACACCTGTATGGCCTATTGTTAAAGTGTTAAAACAGTTTCATTGTGGCTTGATAGTTATTTAATCGGTGCCATGAATCCTCAAGAATCTTCCCAAAGATCACGGATGCCAAGGTTCTTCCTAAAAGAGAAATACCTGATATTCCAGAGGAATTATAAGACTTCCACCCAACACTATGGTTGTAAGGCCACAAGTCTAAATGTCTAAACCAAACNGCGATCTGGGCATAACATGGTCAACATTGATTCTGATTTGTTAATGCATGTGTGCTGTTTCACTTTTTAAGATTCTTTAATATTACTTCTGACTACAAAGGAAAGAGAGGAATTGATTCTGAAGTTTTTATAATTTAGAGTGTTGCCCATGCATAAGAAACTATGCAATTATGCTATAAGTTCAAGGTATAATCAGATGTTTTTAAAGGGTATGTAGCTAGCAGGCAAAATAATACATTTATGCACATAAAGTAAAACAAGATATCTTATATAACTAAGCCATGCAGGGTGCAAAGATATATGTGTTATAGAAAAGGTAGCAATCAATTACTGCTGGCCAAAAGAGGTGAGATCGAATCCTCGGTGTCTGTGGTGTCCCTCAGGCTTGTGGTTAATTGTACAAACCACAGTTTGGATCTCATGGCATTTCTGGTCTTTTCTCTATCTGGTCTTTTCTCTGTGACTAGCTGGGAAAGATCCATCCTGCCAGTCTTCAGGTTATTTTCAGAGTTAGTTGCTTAGAGTACATGCAGAGAGGCATACGGGGAGGCAATTCCAGATCAAATGAGTATTTGGTGCAAGTAGTGAACTGGGAAAATAGAATGTGCACAGTGATGGTGATTAAATCAGCTTAAGTAGAACATTTGTTGTGTGTAAGTGAACAGGGGAAGTTAAGCCAGTAAAGTTTTGGTGGCAAGCATGAAAAACTTGAATGGAAGACTAAGAAATGTGCATTTATTCAAGAGGAGAATATTTATTGCAACACTATTTGAAGATTGTGGAGAAAAAACAAAAGTAGCTCTTTGTCCAGTAATAGATCAGTGGTTAAAACATGATACAGCCATGCTATAGAATTTTGAGACACACGCAATCGATCTGTATGTACTGACAAGAAAAAAGCAACTAAGACATATTATAAAAGCAAGTCATAGAGTCTTTACTTATGTAAAGTCTCTCCTTATGTCTTTCTCTTTTAACCACAAAAGTATCCATAACTTCTTTGAGAAATTTTGGAAGCTAATAGAAAGAAACCATGTCTACCATAAAATAGAATTTTATGCTTCACAAGGNTCAGAAGAGACGTGAAAAAAAAAAAAAAAAAAAAAAAAAAAAAAAAAAAAATTCAAAAAAAAAAAAAAAAAAAAAAAAGAAGAAGAAGAAGAAGAAAGAAAAAGGTATTTAACCATAGGAATCACAATAGGACCTGCTTTTATGCAGATCACTTTTTTTTAAATCCCTAAGACATTCATTGAAGAAGTTTTCAAATTTGAGAATGTTGGAGGAGGTCATGGAGAGGACGTAACCTCCTACCCACCCAATGATAAGGACCCTACTACAACTGGAAGATCCTTACCCCCTCCCCCATCTTTGGAATGCACATTCTGCCTGCTTTCCCTACTGCCATGAGCTGCCCCAAGGACATAGCATTGAGATAGTGATATGGTGCTGAGAACATCTAGATGGTACATGTGACTGAACTCAGTTAAAGCCTCTATGTAAAGGCTTAAGATTTTACAGGCAGATGAGATCTACTTGTCTTGCAGCTGCTCAAAACAAGCCTCATAAGTTCCCTTGCTTGTGAAAACTGCCACCTAAAAGTCTGAGGGGGATTTGGGGTGCATGGGTGCATCTGTCAGCTAAGCCTCTGACTCTTGATTTCAGCTCAGGTCTTTGGCATAGAGTCCTGGGATCCGGCAGGCTCAGTGCTGATAGCACAGAGTCTGCTTGCGATTCTGTCTCCCTCTCTCTGCCCCTCCCCTGTTTGTTCTATATCTCTCTCTCCCTGAAAATAAATAAAATAAACTTAAAAAATTTATTTAAGTAATCTGGAGCGTCTTCTTCTTTCTTAGGTCTCTTCCTGTCTTTTGAGTATGGGACTGATTTCACATTTCACCTGGGAAGTTCCCGAGGAGATTGCAAACAAGAAGGAAAGTGTCTGCTTTTTTTATTAATTTTAGTATTGTATGAGTATATGTTTATGTCAATTTTTATCAAGAAAGTTTAAGAGTTTTTCCCACTGATACTGATTTTAGAGGAGAGAAACCAAATTTGTAAACATGAAAGTCGTTTCCCGATTACTCAAAATGATTTAGTGGCTTCTCTTAAACTTTTCTAGAAACATGGAAAATTACTCTGCTTCCATAATCATTTGCTTCCAGGAGAAAGAGTTTTCAAAATCAGAATATAAAGGATGTGTTAAATAAACTTCCAGTTCTCCAATAAGACATCACTGCAAGAAACAATTGAAAATAAAAATATTCTTCAGTGGAATTTAGGCCACAAATTGAACTGTTTCTTCAATGCTTGTCCATAGACTCCATTTTAAAGAATATATGAGCCCTCAAAAAAAAAAAAGGAGGGATTTTACGGAGAGTTTGAAGACTGAAAAAAAGATTGAAATGAGCTTCAACTCCATCCCCTCACTCCAAGAATACTTATAGGTCCAAAAAAAACCAAACAAACAAACAAACAAAAAACAAAGTATCTTTTGATGTCAAGATCCATACAGAAATTTGGTGCATTTTATTGTTTTATTCAAGACTATTCTCAATAGAAAAGGTTTATTTTTCCATTTTGCCTCAAAGTCCTTGTCAAGTTTCTGCTACCTGTTAAAGACAAATGCAAACACCTGCTGAGTAATACTAGACTCTGCAGACCCGGAGAGTGCTTCAAAGGCATACCAAGTACACTGAAAACATTTTTTATGAAAATATTTCATTCTTTGACTCAAATTTAAACAAGAAACCAGAGGAACTTCAGTTTGGTAAGATCTTTAAAAACTTGAAATTTAATATTTTATAACTGGAAAAAGATAAAGCCAGGATTTTTTTTCTATGTAGTCATGTAAGAATAATGAAACTAGAATAGTAAGATGTGTTCATATATTCTAAAACCAATAGGCTGTGATTAATATTATGATCGAATTTTCTCTGTATAATTACGTATAAAATCAAAAGATAATTAACAATTGATATATTTCAAGATGAAAAGAAAATTTACCTTTTGGTTTAAAAATAATAATATATGTCCAATTATATTTATTTATGTTATATGTTTATTAAGTATATTTATATAAGACATAAATATACATATATTTTGAATACATATAATGAATATATAAGACATTCATTTACTGAGTTCTACAAACCAAGGTTGATTTATATAAGCTAAAATGTTCTAAACAGATCAGTTTTCTGAATTTATATTACAAAACTATTACCACAGTAATCAATAACACAAACTTTAACACTTACAAAATATACTAACTCTCCTTGTAGTAGATCCTACAATAATGTGGTCCATATAAAAGAATGAATTATTCATTGTTTTAAGCTGATACCAAATGGTACAATATTTATTGAAATGTGTGACCTAATATAAAGTAGGCATCCTCAAAAATATTTCTGAAAGACATAAATTAAACTATAGGAACTGGCAACATTTTTTAAAAGTTTCATTTAATTTGGATTTGTTTTTTTAATTTTTTAAAATATGTATTTATTTTTAAGAAAGAGAAAGAGACAGAGCACAAGCAGGGGAGGCCAGAGAGAGAGAGACACACAGAATCTGAAGCAGGCTCCAAGCTCTGAGCTGTCAGCACAGAGCCCGACACAGGGCTTAAACTCATGAAACATGAGATCATGACCTGAGCAGAAGTCAGACACTTAACTGACTAAGCCACCCAAGGGTCCCAGTTTGCTTTTTTTTTTCTTAAGAAAACATTAATTGTATACTAATATCAGATATTAGTAAATACCAGGTAGTCCATATACAAATAAAGAGGCATTTACTTCTCTTGGTATTCATGGAACAACAAATGTGTAATGCTGAACTCCTTCTAAAACAATCTCCATAGCAAATAGCTATTTAAGAGGTAAGTTTAAAAAGGAAATCAGAAAAAAAAAAAGAGAGAGAATTGGAAGGTCATGGAATTTGCCAAACTTTTCTTTTTTTTTCCATTCAATTTGCCAAACATTTCTATTCAAAGAAACATTCTACTTTGAATATTCTTTCATAAAAGTTGTAGTATGAATAGATATAGATATGTAGTTTATTTCAGCTTATATAACATATGTATATGTCTATATTCACATACATAAATATTAGCATCAAAAAATAGTTGTACAGTGAAAATTTATTGTTTTCACAAAGAACTTCATGTATTAAATAGAAGACAACATAGAAAAAAGTATGTTTTACTGTGCTTTACTTTTTATTTTTCCTCCAAAGGAAAGTATTTAAAATCAGAAATATCTAAGATATGTTTTCCTATGATTGAGAAACTCTATCTCCAGAATTGAGGGGAAAAAAATCTGACTGAACAGTACCTCTGGGCACTTTCAAGGGCCACTTCAACTTTGCTAATTATTACTCACAATCCCTAAACTGCAGAGGAAACAAAAATGGCAGAGGCAAATTTATCAGTTCAGTAGTTGGGATCAAGTTGCTTTGTCATCAAAATAAAATGGAATATATCGGTAGCCTTACATATGAATAATAAAAGTGCTCACTCATTAGGGATATTTGGCCATCTGAGTTGACCTGGAAAGTGTACAAAGCAGATAAAACTGCACTATTTGTTCAGTTAGGGTTTCAATCTAGACAACAGCAACTTTTACCTGTGTACCCTAAAGCTTTAGAAGTATATGAATTTGTAATTCACATGGATATGCATGATCTCATTTTTCAGAATCACACAAAGTATACAATGAAGTAATTAATTATACTCATTTATATAAGTCATCTTAAATTGACAGAACAACTCATTAATGCCTTTCTATCCTATACACCCAAGACACTACCTCACTCTAAGACGTGAGACCTTTATTTGATCATGTGTACAGGATTTAGTACAGTGACCACAATTAGAAGACGTCTATTATTTGTGTTGAATAAGCTGGCTGACTAGGAAAAATTCTGAGCCTATTTATAAGCAACATACTGATGAGTGTGCAAATGATGATGCAAGTCTGAACTTTGCAGAGGGGGACCAAAGACTCGAGAATACTAAGAAATACTAGAAAATTACAGAGAGATCTTACTGAAAATAAAGTAGATGCCTGTGTTCCACCCTGAACTTTTACAATTTTATAAGACAGAAGTGGCAATAAAATATGTGCATTTTAAACGATAGTCCTACATAACTTTGAGGTCATTTTCAAGGTGATCAAAACCAAAGATTTGTGCAAAGGGGCTATACTACACTACTCAACATTTTAATAAAGAACACAGTAGATGTCCGATTTAGCCAACTAAAATATGTTGGCCTTACCCAATTTTGACACTGGGTGTGTGAGTTTATCATTTGCAGTGAACTTAAATTATTCTCAAGTGTTATGTTTAAAACAAATTTTGATAACTGAGAAAAAATATAAAACTTTGAACAAAATACAAGACTTCTGTTTTCTAGGAAGTTTAATAGTAAGAACTGACCGTTGCCCTGTTCCATTACGTTGGAATCTCAACCCAGAAGAAAGATGGTAATCATAAATTAAAAGCCTGAATTGACCAATGTCTGCCAGCACCACATATTTCAAAAGACTCCATGCATAAAAAAGCTGGGATACTCAGACTTCCTTCCTACACATTTTTGCACCCTTTTATGTTGCCTATAATATACCCATGGGAACATGAAATTAGTTCAGTTTCAGTGGGGAGAAGACAAGCAGAGAAAATAGAAGACAGGAATAGTATAGCCTCACCATTCCTGGTGGGTCAAAATTCTTAGGCAGACAAGTGAGCTGAAAAATACTTCATGTGATTCACTCTATTTTTGATTGCAAACTTAAAGCAGGAAGACTATGAGGATCCGATGTTAAAAATTATTCTGCTCTGAATAAGAATTGCCTCCAGGAATCCAGCTTTGAGAAAGGAGACAAGAAGTGTTTTTATGAAACTGTATTATGTCTAATGATACATGAGAATGAAAAATTTTAGAAAAATAATTTTATCAGAATTTGGGTTTTAATAACAAAGCTGGGGCACCTGGGTGGCTCAGTTGGTTGTGATCTCATGGCTTGTGAGTTCAAGCCCCGAAGCCTGCTTCAGATTCTGTGTCTCCCTCTCTCTCTGCCCTCTGCCACTTGTGCTCTGTCTCTCTCTTTCAAAAATAAATTTTAAAACTTTAAACAAATTAAAAACAAAGCTGGAAAACTTCCAGCTTGACTTCCAGGTTGACTCCTACAGAGGCTCAGAATGATGACTAAAAAAGGAATGTGATGCACAGGGCCAGGAAGTTAAAGACAGAGGTGGTGGAGATGTCAGAGAAATTGGGCTGATACAGTCTAAAGCCTCAGTAAATACCTTCTACACACAATCCCATAGCTGCTTTCATAACTAGAAGCATAGCAACATACGCCATTGCCTTCATTAAAAGCTACAAGCATTATTTAAAACTGAAATAGTTCAATTTTTTAGTAAAGGCATGATGAACCAAATAATTTCCATCCTCACGTGATAAATATTAGACAAGCTTATCTCTCAATGTGTGTATTTCTGTTGTCTTAATTATACAGTTTATGATATATCAGGACCTATGTTCTGGTTTAGGAATAGCACCTCGTCAACCATGCATTTCATCTGCCATTCACCCATTATTTTTTGGTGACAACCCAATATCTACCTATGGTAATTGCATGCTGGTAATTTATTTTTAATATCTTTCAGCTGGTTTGGCTGGAATTTTAAAATAGATAATAACAGCATTGAGGATTATAACAATGTGATTTTTTACCCTCTCTGTTAGATACAAAATGACTACCTTTTGTGAAATGGAGAAATAGTGAAAAGAATTTTTTAAGCGCTTGCACATATTAGAAAAAGACATTTAACAAATCATCATATTTTGAGTGCTACATCTGTCATCCAGTTGTTTGATGAATGTATGTCTTCTTGTTTCATCCTTCTAAGTAGAATACCAGTTTAGTGTTTATTTTTTCAAGTGAAATATTAAATAATATTAATTTTCTAGAAAATTTAAATCAATCAATTTTAGATTTTTTAAATGTTTTTATTTATTTCTGAGAGAGAGCGAGAGAGAGAGAGAGAGAGAGTGTGAGCAGGAGAGGGCCAGAGAGAAAGGGAGACAGAGAATCTGAAGCAGCCTCAAGGCTCTGAGCCAGCTGTCAGTACAGAGCCTGACACAGGGCTCCAACCCATGAACCGTGAGATTATGACCTGAGCCGAAGTTGGATGCTCAACCGACTAAGCCACCCGGGTGCCCCAATTTTACATTTTTTTATTTGAACCATTTAGTTGTCTTTCTAAGATATAATGGCTAGTGTCAACCAGGAGGAAAAGGTAGTAAAATAAAGAGAAATTATTAAACCATTAAGTGTGTTTGTAAGACACATCAGGGTGTGACACAATATTTTGGAGATCTTTTGTGTGTACCATTAACAAAAATGAAACATATTGAACCAGAAGTTTATGGAGCTGCTAGATGTATGAAACCTAGGCAAAATATGAAAATATTCGAGACTACATAGGAAAATAAGCAACGAACAAAAGAAAGACTGAATTAAGACTAGAACAGTCATCATCTGTAACATCTCCCTTTAAACCAAATTTTATTCTCTTGATCAGTACATGAATATCTTTAGTTAAGACTTCTTTCTTATGATGGGGGCTCACATAACAAATAACATTGATACTTATGTTATAATTCAATATTTTTCAATTACAAAAATGTATATATAAGCACAATGTCTAAAACAAACATATATACCCACCCCTGCACAAAGACCCATTTCAACACACAGGGAGTGGACCGTGATTTTGCTGTTGTTGTTTGCTGTTATCATTTGGGGATACATTTTCAAAAAGATATGAGGTATGATTTAACATTAATTGTATTTTATTGATTTTTACACTGAAGTAATTATTTCCCTATCTGGTATCATGAAATGTACATAGTTCATCTTACTTTAGCAATTAATATCATCTAGGTGTCATGATAATGTTCAAGGCAATTACTTTAAAGAGTATTGCTGAGATGTTTCTCTTATCATAGTCTTTATATAAATTTGAATCCCCAGACTTCTGTTTTGCATAGTTTAATTTTAGTTTGTGTAAGAGCTGCAAAATAATGTGTAAAACTTTGTCAATCTTTTTTGAACTATTGACTCACACATAACCAAATTTAAACAAAATAAACTAGCTGCCTTATAAATTAAAAACAACCTTTTACTTAATAGGAAATTATAGAGAATTGGCATACATAAGATCCAGTTATCATTAAGTTTCTTTTCAAAATACAAGTGGATCTTTTTGCCTCATTGCTCAACTTTATTAATGTTTTACTAGAGAAAAATTAGCAATTTGTCTTTCATGTAAACAATATTTTCTGTGAAACATGAATATTCATTTCTGGTATATTCTACTTCTGAGCTTCCTCTATATTTTAGACAATAAATGGTATCCTTTTGGCTTGGTAGTTAGGAGAGAAACCTTATTTTGCCATAAATACCTATACTAAGAAACAACATATGCTTTAAGAATAAGTTAATTGTATGAAAGAACTACTCTTAATTCTTTAGAATTAAATTCTAAATTTAATTATTAAAATTACTTTATTAATTTAGTAATTAAGAATCACCTTCAGGGTACCTGGGTGACTCAGTTGGCTAGGCATCTGACTTCAGCTCAGATCACGATCTCCTGGTTGGTGGGTTCAAGCCCCATGTTGGGTTCTGTGCTGACACCTCAAAGCCTGGAGCCTGGTTCAAATTCTTTGTCTCCCTTTCTCTCTGCCCCTCCCCCACTTGCACTCTGTCTCTCAAAAATAAACTAAAACATTAAAAAAAAGAATTTCTCCTCAATGGCAAAAGGAGAAAACAAGAAGACCATCAAAATTATTTTTCAGATTGATGTTTTGCACTGGTATTTTTTCATTATTTCTTCAAGCGTATTTCTTTCACCATTGAGATTACTTCCAAGCTTCTTTGTACCTCTCTTATGGATTCTATATTGTTTGGCTTTGTACTTTATATTCTACTATAGAGGACTTAAACAGGTAGAAATTAAATAACATAACAAATTCCTTCCCCTAAATACAAAAATTATCTCTGATCTACAGTTCTTGTTCATCCGTAACTCCTCTCACCTTCCATTCCCTAACATGGCAACACTGATAATAATGATGATGATTACAGTGATCTGGGGAGATGGGGGGGCGGGGAGAGAATATCATTTACATCCATTGAAGTGCACAAACCTTAAATGCACAATTTTGAAAAATGGGTCCCCCCATAAAGAACATACCTCTATCATATCTGTCTTCCTAGAAATTTCTCCTGTATCCCTTCTCAGTCAATCTAGCCATCAGAGGCAACCACACTTCAATTTTTTTTCAAATCAGATTATTATTGTCTAGATAATGGAATTGTCTAGATAATGGATATTGTCCACATAAATGGGGTTATATATTATGTATTATTTTTCATATGGCTTTTTTCTCTAGCATTGTCTGTGAGAGTCATCTATGTTCACGTGTATCAGTAGTTCATTCTTTGTTATTGCTGAGTAGTATTCCATTTTATAAATACACAAATAGAAATTTAATTCTCTGCTTTATTGGTAGCTATTTGGGTTGCTTCCCAATTTTATTTAATTATTTTTTTTAACGTTTAAGGCTTTATTTTCAATTCAAGCTAAATAAAACACGTTTATAATATATTGTTGTTTCAGTTTTAAGTGTCCATTTAACAAAAAAAGTTATCAAATTTATTATAACTTCTCAAAGAATTTTTATATTCTTTGTTTCTTAAAAGAGCTTCATTTTTTTTAATGTATGATTTCTTTCTATGGCACTTTTGAAGGAATAGAGGACAAAGAAGTCATTTTGTTAAAGGTCATAAAGCCAGCTCATGCCAAACCTTTGAATTTCTAGGTCTTTGTATTTTTCACTCAACTGCAGGGTATTTTTCTGTTTCTTATATCATGTATTCTTAACAGTTAGCTTTTGCCTACCTTTCGATTTCCCAGTTAAATGTCTACTTTATGAATATTACCTTCTACAATATCAATATCACAACTATTTCCCATGAGGTCAGTGTTGAACTGATAATTTTAAAGAGATATCTTCCCTCACAACTATAGACATACATAATCACTCATAGCAGATTCATCCTAAGAACACAAGACTTTGTCAAAAGTAATTCTATTTTCTTAAAAACAGACAGTAAACAACTTCCCCCTCGTTTTATTTTCTCTTAGATGTTTCAAGAGTACTGATTCTTAACACAAATGCTCTGTTGAATCCCAAGTTTTGTTAGGTTCCCAAAAGTGTAATCAGAATAAAAGAATAGCTAAAGCATTAATCTTTAGAGTCTCAGAAAATTAAGTCTTTTCTCTAATGACACATGCTTTAAAAATTCATCCAAGTGTCCTAAAATTGTAAATCTTATCTTGCTCTCTTTGACATAAGGGAAAAGTTCTATATGGAGAATATATTTCTATTTGGTATTTTTCTAAATCATAGTTGAACTGCTTCATTGTTGCTGTTGTTTTTATATTCTTTTCTAATAAATGCAACCCCAGAAGCATCAAAGGCAGAGAAAATATGGCTGATTTCCCACAGTTATTAATATCAGTAGAAGTAAGTGAGCCCTCTGGGGAGAACCAGGCAACCCACTCCCAGGCTTCAGAGATAGATTTTCGAACAAAGAAGAAGCCAGTGTTGTCAGCTGGGACACCAGCACAGGATTTGATCCATGCCATGACAGTGGAGGAGCAGTAGATACTCACTCCTGTCTCCAAATCTACTCAGTTCCGGTAAAAGGGCTTTTCATTCGGGATGAAGAGAAGAATGTCCTACAACAATACTAATATGTGAGATCACAACTATCTATTCACATCTTAAACATCTTGGTTCAGGGACCAGTTTTCCTGACATTTACAAGTGCGGAGAAGCAAGTGCTCATGACTTGGGAGAGGCTGAGATTGAAAAGTGGCCAACACATGAAGGACTGAGGCCAGTGGCTCTTGAAGCAATGAGACTCCAGCAGACAGATTGCTGCATGTCAGAAAGGAACACGGGGAAGAGTGGAGGAACAAAACACACTGGACTTCTTCAATAAGTTAGCCAAGGGCTCATTGCATGTTTCCAACTATAATTGTATATAATTCAGTCACCTGGGAGGCTTTTAAAAGCTATACCGATGTCTGTGTCACAGACAAATCAGATCTTTGGAAAATAACCTAAAGCACAGATTGACTTATGAACTCCTGAGCCCCGTTCTGGTCATTTTAGCCTCAGAGGTTTGTCCTTGACAGATTAAGTGCAACAAATGACAGCTACCACTAGAAAATTCAAAGAACTGTGTCCTTATCTCTTTAGATTAGGATTGCCTTGTCTCTCAGAGAAATAAACTTAGACCTGGAGCTATAGGTTTTAGGCTTTCTTAATCGTTCTGAGGTGAGCCTGGCCTTTCTCTTGCAATATTTCATCTGGCTCTGCAGCGCTACATTTAAAAAACATAGTGGATCCTTTAAAATACATAGTGGATCCTTTAGGCTTTTGTTTTTATCATCCCATTTCCTAAGTATATTTTCTAGTATTTCCTGGAATCAAAACTAATAAGAGAAGACACCAATATATCCCCCAATTCATAAGTTAGACAACTTACAGACCAATAGTGATCACTGTATGACAGACAATGTACAATGAGACCTCAAGGTTGGTTTGGGATAACACTGGAAATCCAACCAGATAAGTAATGGTCAGTATCCAAGAAATTTGGAGAAATCTAAGGTCAAAAACTCTCCAAGTACATGTTTGGTAGGAAGTAAATAAGGTATAAAGATGAGCTATTGTGACAGCAGAACAAAAGAAGTACAAAAATAATGATGGTGGGGGTGGGCCTAGGTGGCATATTTGTTAAGCATCCGACTTCGGCTCAGGTCATGATCTTGCAGTTTGTGGGTTTGAACTCCACATTGGGTACTGTGCTGACAGCTCAGAGCCTGGAGCCTGTTCAGATTCTGTATCTCCCTCTCCCTCTGTTCCTCCCCCGCTTGTGCCCTGTCTCTCTCTCTGTCTCAAAATTAAATAAACAAAAAAATTTTTTAAAAAAGAATGATAAGGAATTTCAGAGTGTGGTATTTGTAATTCCAAACAGGCAATTAATTATGGAAACTGTATGTATATGTAGCAGAAATCAAGCTACCAAGGCTTTATAACACAAGAGCTCAGTCACAGGAATTCATTCTATGGGAGAAAGATTACTAAAATAGGCCTTCAAAGTAAGCAAGGAGATAGAGGTAGAGCAGCATGTTAATCAGAAAATGATATTGTCAGGGAGCCTGGGTGGCTCAGTCGGTTGAGTGACTGACTTTGGCTCAGGTCATGGTTGCACAGTTTGTGGGTTCAAGCCCTACATTGAGCTCACCACTGTCAGCCTGTGAGCACAGAGCTCTGTCTCCCTCTCTGCCTTTCTCCCACTTGCATGCCTGCACATGCGTGCTCTCTCTCTCTCTCTCTCTCTCTCCAAAAATAAATAAGGTGTGCTTGGGTGGCTCAGTTGGTTTAGTGCCTGACTTTGGCTTAGTTCATGATCTCATGGCTCATGGGTTCGAGCTCATGGGTTCAAGCCCTGTGCTGACAGCTCAGAACCTGAAGCATGCTTCAGATTCTGTGTCTCCTTCTCTCTCTGTCCCTTTCTCACTCACGCTCTCTCTCTCTCTCCTTCAAAAATAAGTAAACAAAAAATTTTTTTAAATAAATAAAAGTTTTTTTTTAAATGGTATTGTCTGCAATGGAGGAATCCACAATTAGAATAAAATCCAGAGAACTGAAGAATTCCACTAAAAACATAGCCTTGACTTTTTTCTAGTTTTGGCTATTTATTCAGTAGAATAATATAGAACCTAAGAGTGCAATCTCTGGAGTCCAAAATATCTGAATTTGAATTCCAGAACTGCTCTTTTTTTTTTCTTTTTTTAACTCATTTTAACTTATCCCTTATCTGTAAAGTGAGGGAAATAATAGACCTATCTCCTGTTATTTTTACACAAATAAAGTTTTAAAACGTAAGACTATCTGAGGATTAAAGTGGTACAAAGACATAGTTCCAATCTCCTTTTATTATCTTGAATATGTCTCTAAGTCTGTTCCTTTCTTGGGGATAAAAAGACCAAAAATCAAATAAGAAATAAAGCTTATAAAAAATTGCTAACAAGTTTGAAATTCCATAAGATATTGCCCAATTCATTACTCTAAGGCATTAAAAATCCTTTGAATGCTGTGGTTGTTTTTTCTATAGGCAGAGTTCATAGAAAGTACATGTTCAGGTTTTATTATTTTTTAGGAAAAAAATACAGTCTCAGTCTCTAGTGTCTAATTTAATCATAGAATTGTCTGTATCTTGGAGTAAATATATAAAGAATATTTTAGATAGAAGAACTCACTATCATCTTATTTTGCTCAAACAAACAAAAAACAATCAGACATGTGAAAGGACTTTTCATTATCAAAACAAATCCTACAGTTTGCCTATCAGTCACACTTGGTGATCAGAGGTACATGCAGGACATTCTGTCCTTCAAGCTCAAAAGGCCTATTTCAATTTGTATAGATCTACTATGGGTACAAAATGATCATCTACTCCTCAAGGAAACAGGCCTTCTTCTTAAAATCTGAGAATATAAAAGCTCAGGAATCTAGCTGTATGATTCTGTATTGCAAATTTTTAAAACTTCCTATTATGTGATATCTCAACATCCCCAAAATAGGCTGTAAGCATGCTCCTCCCGCACCAGGTGACCAGGGACAGCAATGTGATAAGGCTTGACCCTGTCACAATTTCCCCTTCTTGCCCTCTCTCCTATGTCCTCTGATTTCAAACACCAATAAAACACTTCATTCATTTTGGTTTTGTACTGCACTGTCTCTTGGGTTCCTTGAAGCTCCCCTCATACAGCCCTCTACATGGTATGCTGCACCTCCCTCTTTTAAGGGGTATAATAAATCTCTTTCACTTTCATCACTTTTCTATGGTGTTATTTTGTGTCGGCACCAGACTGCTGATCAAACAACCGCATGTTTAAGTAACATAATTATTCCTTACAATGCAGATCCCTACTCTCCATAGCTAAGTCCATCTGGTGAATATCCCTTCTCTGCACCCCTTTCCCACGGGTTATCTCCAGCTGCCTACTGTTATTCCATAGTTTCTAGTTATAAGAGATGAGGAAAAGCAATAGTGGACACATTCAACAGCTTGGTTCTAAGTTCAATATCTACAGAATCTATTTTGCCCTGTAAAAGATGACCCTTTCTTGCAGAATCACTGTAAATTATTATGCTCTGATTTCCCCACTGTGAGGTGAATTAAAAATAAGTCTCTTCTTTTATCCTAGCTTGGTTAGTGCCCAGGCCTGGAAAGCAAAATAAAACAACCTGGCCTGCTACATAAAACACAGGATTCAATCATTTACCCATTTATGTTTGTTAGAACACAATAAATAATTAAATAGTCTAACACATTTTACCTCATGTCATGAATTGCAATAGTGCACATTCCAAGGAGTCGGATAAATATAGATACATCATAAGCAACTTATAATTTGACTATGCTAGTAGTTAAACTGTGATTTTTTCCTATTGCTAAATTATAATGGTTAGGCAGAAATTATTTCTGCCATTTTAATATATTGACATTCTGAGCTCATTAACAAAATGCTTTGTGCTCTGAACTCATGTTTTTATCAAAAATGAAAGCATAAATATAACAACATGATGGCAAAACCTTGGGGCACATTTAGATGTGAAGAGTTATTTGATAGCACATCTAAAGTTCAGCGCTAATATATACTGCTTCCTTCTTCCAAGAGAAAACATGGGGGGAAATAGATAAATAGTATTTATTGTTAAAAAAGGAAGACATAAGGAAGAAAGAAGTTCATTTTAGAAGTACATATTTTTAGCATTATTTTCCAGTTGTACGTTAGTCAAACAAAATTTATTTAAGAATGCATATGCTTTTTAGATCATTCACACAGAAAAGAATATACTTGTATGAATAACTCTAGCCTATAAAGCATTAATTCCTTACTTTAAAATACCTTATCTTTTCTTTGAGACAAACCATTACTATTAAGATTTTTTAGCATCCATATTCTATAGCCTTGATTCAATCTAATAAATTAGATTAACTCATCTATTCATTCAACATATATTTATATATCATCTTCTATGTGCCTAATATTATCCTTTCTCTAACAATTTAATGATATATTATTCAGCTTTAGGATGCTGATTGGGGCTGATCCAAAATATCATAGATTTATAGGTAAATCCAAATTTTCCATCAGTAATTTAAAATGAGATGAAAGACCATGCATTCATGCTGCCCTATTAGCCCTTTCTAGACAGGCAAGTTTACAGAGTTCAATAAGGTAGGCCCAAAAATTTCTGCTATAGCCTGTCAGAGCAACTCTTCCTATTGATCATGGGACAGAACTACATATAGATTCTTTATGTCAAGCTCAAATTGCTTCTTTTAAACCATACATTTGGGGTGGAAACTAGGGAATGTCTGATGCATCTATTTTTAAGTCACTTTGCCCATCCACCTGTAAAAATGTACAACTTGGCATTGGTGTGTCTCTGTGATTTTTTCCTTTTCTTTTATTCTATAGCTGTCCACAGTCCTTACTGATGACATGTGACTTCTATAGGTAACTTAATATTTCAGGTGGCTTTTTATCCTAGGAATCATTCTGTTTTTGTAAGATGACTGTCAATTGCTATTCTGATCTCTTATGTGTTTATTTAAAAAAATAATTTTTTAATGTTTGTTTTTTGAAAGAGAGAGAGAAACACAGTACAAGCAGGGGAGGGCAGAGAGAGAAGGAGACACAGAATCTGAAGCAGGCTCCAGGCTCTGAGCTGTCAGCACAGAGGCCTACATGGGGCTCAAACCCATGAAACATGAGGTCATGTCCTGAGCTGAAGTCAGATGGATGCTTAACCAACTGAGTGTCCCTATGCGTTTATTTTAAATAGGTCCCACATACTTTTTTTGAGTGACAAAGGGATTCATAGCAAGGTATATTTCATTAATTTTTTGCTCTTGAACCACCTACAAGCCCCATTTTATAAATATGGTAACTGACATTCAGAGGGAGTATAAGACTAGCTTATCAATGTTAGTAAACTGAAGTGGAATTAGACACAAATTATTCTTATCTTGGGTTTCATTATTTCTCTTTACTCTTTTTTTTTTTTTTAATTTGACAGAGAGAGAGCACACTCCAACAGGGGAGAGGGGCAGAGAGGGAGAGAGGATCCTAAGCAGGCTTCATACTCAGCATGGTGTCTGATGTGGAGCACCATCCCATGACCCTAAGATCATAACCCGAGCCAAAATCAAGAGTCAGTTGCTTAAATGACTAAGCCACCCAGACACTCTAATTCTCTTTACTTCTTGATGATTCCTCCACAATATGTTTGATATGTGAAAACCCATAGAATAAATGATATCTAGAGATGAGAAAGAATCCAAAATAGAATGGCAAAATGAGAGTTCACTCTCTGCAGCATCATGACCCATCCCAGACAGCATGCCTGCTATATTGGAGTAAGAGATCAAAGACCCCCTACCTTTTTTGGCCTGCAGGCTCCTAATATTTCTTCTGCAACAGAGCCTATGTTTCTTTTCAGGCAAAGTGGTTCTTTTAATTCAAGCTCCACAGGGGTATTGGACAGCAGCCAATCCTCAAGGTATTGAAGCTTTTAGAAACCTGAAAATCCCATTGCCAGTTTTGATGTTTTGGTAAGTTCTGAGTGAGAATTGGCTCGCTCCTGACAATTTACCGATCATGTAAACTAATAGCACACCTTATGCTAAGAGCCGGACAATAATAAATAAATGAGCAACTACATCACTAAGAGCAGGTTCTGTCTCTGCAAATGTATGTGGTGCTTACTACGAATATACACAAAAAAGATTGACAACCCCTTTGTATACTTTAAGAAATTCTAAAGAAATGTGACAATGAACATCAAACTTGAATGTTGCTTTGCTTTTGGTATTTATTCTCCAATTATTTATTTAATTTAAAAACACTGTTGTTGGCTAGGATTTCATGTTTCACAAGTTATATATAATGTACAAAGACATGATTTTTTTGCTAAAAAAATAAAAATGGAGAAAGATTGCTTAAGAATGAATATGGTAGTTATTCCAAGGAGAGTGCAATGTAATTTATAACTTAAAAATATTTTTATTGGCAAATTACTAACAATCACTGTTTTGCAGTTGATGCAACGTTATAGGTACACTAGTAGTAAGAGGCAGCTGAGCCATATTAGCAAAGAAATTTGGCTCCAGTCCTGGAGTAAGACTACCTGGGTTTGAATTCTAGCTCCCCAATTGACTGTCCAGAAACTTAGGTAATTGACTTGAACTTTATAAACTTTAACTTGACAGCTTGTAAAGTTATAAAACATGCCAGTTCCTCTCTTGTAAGATTACTGTGAGGCATTAATGAGATTAACCTATGCAAAACCTTAAACACAATACTTTTTAGGTATGCACTACTGTTAATATAATCAGTGTAATTTCCCACCAACTCCTGGTCAACTTGTTTCTTCTAAGGATTCACCAATCAGCATTATCATTCACCTCCTACCTGGACAACAACTAAAACTCTGAACTTTAAATAGAAGACAGTGTTAATCCAAGTGTTTGTTATTGTGATATGACATCAAAGAGCATCTCCTGTTCTTTGGATTTCAGCAGAATATCGCTGTTCCAGAAAAGGACCTTCTATGTTTTTCTATCAAAGAACTCTAACTTATAAGAAAAATAAATTATAGCCAAATACAGAAATTTGTAACTGATGTTAGTTATGCGGTAGGGCAGTTTTTGATAAGTTACAAATGATGTATAGAAATTATAAAACTTGTTTTTAAAACGTACAGCAAATATTTTAAGCACTTACCTCTGTTCTATATCATGTTAGATGATACAGAACAGTTAAGAAAAAAAAGGAAAGGAAGAAGTAATGGGGATGAGACGGGAAGATTAAATTGAAAAATGAAGCATGAGAGATTAAAAAGAGAGAAAAAATGAAAGACGGGAAATAATCAGATGACTGGAAGGCAAAAGAACTAGGTATAAAGGGTCTTTGGGAGAAAACCATGTTTGAGGAGAAAAAGATAAACACCACCACTAGGAAAATCATGATTCCCCAGTTACCCGGGCCAGGGCAGGTTTATAGATGTAAGAGGAGCTACTGATCAAAGAAGCCTGGTTTCCTTCTCATGTCACCCAACATGCCCTGACGCTAGGCCAGATTACTTCAATTTCCAAGTCCAGACATTCTTCTTGAGATTCTCTTTTTGCCTTCTTGGCCAAAAGTGCTCATTTGCTCTCCAGTGATTACCATTCATCGAGCTCAGGAGCCCAACAAACCCTCCCCAACTTATTTGTTGTAACCCCTGACACCATTACACTGTAAGCCACTCCATTGCCTCGGACACCACTGGGTTGATAAAACTGTCCTAGAAAATGCCATATATCATTGTTTTTTTCTGACCTATGTGACCAATGAGACTATCAGATCCCCATTGGGACCTTTCTATCATGAAATGAATGCTTATATGTCTGTAGATCGTGAAAGTAGGATCATCCTTGATGACTGAATCTTTGCTTCTGAAATCTCTCTATGATATCAGAATTTAGTTCAAGACAGTTGAAATGCAGAGTTTTGGAATGAGATTGCTGGGGGGAGAAAATATGTAGAATAAACAAAGATTTCGTCCATTTTTAATTTTGCCAATTGAGATATTTTATTTTCAAGAAAGCAAATTTGTCATTTAACCCTCCTGCCCCTTGGCATCCAGTCCTCTAAAGATAAAGTCTCAAATACTTAATATAGCCTCATAGGCCCTGCAGGGTCTGGTCCCCAGGCTGGCATCCCAGACCATCTCCTTCCATACCACTCATTGTTCTCTTCACCTTTTCCCAAGACCTGCACACATGCTGAGTCCTCCACATGAAAATGTTCTTCCCTTCTTTGGCCACATTTTTCCAGAGTCCAGTTTAAATATCACTTCTTCATAGAGCTAAAATATCATTTCTGAACATCACCTCATTTCTGCTTAGATTAGTCAGGAGCCCTTTATTATGTGTTGTGATAGTACCATCTACTTTTCCTTCATAGAATTGTAACACAGTACTGTGTGTGAGTGTGTGTGTTTGAGTGTGTGTGTGTGTCTACACATGTGAGAGACTAGACAGTATCTGTTTCTTACTTTAAATTTTAAGTTCCATGAAGGAAGAAATGAAATCTGATATCTTCATTGGTGAACTTCTTTTATCTTGGGAATAATTCACCTATGGTAGATGCTAAAAAATAACTAGTTGAATGACTGAGTCAGTGAATTAAATTTTTACAAACTAACCATTATCACCACTTTCAATTCCTTTTAAAAGCTCACTTGGCATCAAATGATAAATAAGGATTTAGTCTTAGCATAAAAGAGTTTAAAATTCAAATAGCTTAAAAATAATAAAATAAAATAAAATTCAAATAGTTTGACAAAAAATTACTTATGTCTTTCAATTTATTAAGTAGGAAAATCTTAATTATGTACTGGAAATGAATCTAAGATCATTTTTTTCCCTCTGCCTTTAGAGATTGATTGTTCCGAATATAAGATGTAGCCATTTCAAAAGAATATGCACTTCTTATGACATTGGCTGCAAATATCCTGAAATGGAGCCAGTTTTCACTAGTACAGGACCCTGCTTCCTAGTGATAAGAACCGTGTGTAAAAGGAATCCTGTCATACATTTCTAATAGTAGGTAGAAGTAGTTTTGACTTTATACTGAAAATTTCTGTTACTTCCTCAGACTGTGCCCACAATTTTCCTAGGCCTATTTTATCTTGTTCCTTGTACCAAAACTTACACCATGTGTTTATTTATTTGATTGCTTGGTTGGGTGGGTGGTTGTCGGTGAATATGATAGACTTTGGAGAACTAAGTATTAAGCCTCAAGCGTGGATTTCTACAGTAGAATTAATTAAAGTTTCAGACTGAACATGGCATAGGAAGTAGCTAGTTGATATGCCAGTCTGTATATCCCCCCCAAAAGGACAAAAACATGTATTTGATGTGGCTATTGAGCTATTACTACCCTATGTCTTTTGTTATTCTACTGTTAAGAATTGGAATGAGCATTTGATTGTTTGAAACAACTGGCACTACCTTGTAATGATGTAACTTATTTTTTCTATTGATATCCTATGTGTCATGGTCAAAGAGGTTCAGACATTATATAACAACGAGTAAACTCAGGAAAATATAAACTACACACACACACACACACACACACACACATACACACACTTAAATACAACAGGTCATTTCCTTATGTTTAAACATTGCTATAAACATGTAAACAAGATCATTGTTATAAATATTGAATATTAATCAAATATCTTTTCTACATTAAAAAAACTTTATGCTTCCAAGATTTGTTCTTGGAACAGGGTGTTGTTTGGGGGCTTAGCAATATAATTTTCAGAAGACCATTCATACGCTTAGATAATTACCAAAAAGAGTATGAATGATGCTTAATATTTAAGGATTTAGAACACTAATGTCATAAACACCATGAAATAAGTTGAAGGCTTATGGTACAAGGGGACAAGGTAATAAGTAATTCTAAGATATATCCATTCATCACACAAAAGAGTCTATAATTTGTTTGGATGGTCACCCCTAGGAACAGATAATTATTTTTAATAGAAATGGTTCTATGGACTCTATGCGAGTTGACAACAGTAATAGCAGGATGTTGTCCTCAAATTTATAATTTAGATGACTGGAATAAGAATATTTCTCTTCTGGGATTTAATATTTGGTTCTTATGCTGATGTGCTCTTGTGCTCTAACTTTTCTTTCCCATTCTGCCTAAATCTAATTATGAGACCTCATAAAAGTAATTAAACTGAAAAGAAGATACTGATCATAGTAACCTAAATATGAGATCATTTCACTCAGGCATTTATTTATTTATCTTTAATGTTTGTTTATTTTTGAGAGACAAAGCACAAACAGGGAGGGGCAGAGGAAGGGATACACAGAATCCGAAGCAGGCTCCAGGCTCTGAGCTGTCAGCACAGAGCCCAATGTGGGGCTCGAACCCATGAGCTGAGAGATCATGACCTAACCCGAAGTCAGACACTTAACCAACTGAGCTACCCAGGTGTCCCTCTTTCAGGCATTTACAAATCATTCCTTGAATAGCTACAGGGTAAGAGCAGAGTGTATTTGCTGATTGTGTTTGATGTTCATTCCATTTTTGTAATCTCTGTGTACTCTGCCTTTGGATCTAAAGCCTGAAGTAGGTTGAAATGTCTAAAATTGTATGTACATTAATGTATTTTAAGTCCATTTTCTTATCAACAAATGCACAGAAAAGTCTAACAGCAATCTTTCTGATGATAAATATAGAAATAATCTAATGAAATTCTACAATATAGCAATTTCAACAGACAAATGAGTTTGGAATTTATAACCATGTTGCTGGAGAAAAAATGGAACATTAAACTATTAATTCAGTTTTTGGACAAAGATAAAAGTTTTGTAACATAATCATTAAAAAATAAACTAAAATTAATGGCCATGTTTAAATATTTATATAATAGGTACAGTTAAAAAGATGTCAAAGAAAATATTTAGAATATAATACTAAGCAGTAAAAAACAGTCTCCTAAAGAACATGAAGAATGCATTCAGAAAAGCTAAAAAATAATTAATTAAAATAACCCTGGGGTGCCTGGATGACTCAGTTAAGTGTCTCACTTCAGCTCAAGTCATGAGCTCATGGTTCATGGGTTTGAGCCCCTTGTCAGGCTCAGTGCTGACAGCTCAGAGCCTAGAGCCTGTTGCAGATTCTGAGCACCCTCGCCCCCCACTTTCCCACTCATGCTGTCTCTCTGTCTCTCAAAAATAAATAAACGTTAAAAAAAATAACTCTAATGACTAAGCTAATCTATGTTTTGAAAATTGCTTTTCAGTTTCAGTGTTGTTTTAGAAAAATAACAAATGAATGTTAGTTCCCTATACAAGTAGGAAAATTGTCATATTGATTTATTCTTATATATTTATCCTTAAAGCATAATTTTCTTGAAAGCAACGCTCTTTTATTATTCATTACTTTATCTTTACCTTTCATAATAACTGAGATGTAATTGAAATATTCTAGCTATTTTTTAACACTGTTGGAAGCAGAAGACTGGCTAGCTCTTGTCTCTGAAATCAGCATTTTGAACATGCATATCACAGTTTCTCTTGATTGATATTCTTTTAAAGTCAAGTTATTCTTTCCATATTCCATTTTTTAGGAAAAAAAATTTTTTAACCCATTCTATGAATTTACACTCCCATTTTAGTTGGTCAACTTGCCTTTGAAAGTCAAATATGAAACCTTCATTCTACTGTTTAGAGATTAGGTTTATTCTTAGAGGTGTTTTGTTTTGTTTTCATGACTCTTACTCTAAACGAAAGTTTCCTTGTTAGTCATTTATAAGCTTATTGCAATCTCTCTTCCACTCCAATTATTCTTATTTTCCCTTCTCTGGCATTACTTTACTACCAATATATTCTGAGCAAAATAAACTATATTTTAATAAAAAGTAGGGGATAAATTTCTTTTTGCTTTAATAGCCTTCTTCATTATTCCCAAATATTGTTGTAGAATCACACATCAATGTATTTAATAACAATTGCAATGTGAATCTAGTTTTTAAAACTATGTACTCATTTCATTGTATACATATATATACAAATATACATACATATATACTTTTGAATTATTATTTTCATTTTCCTTAGGTAAATAGCCAGCAGTGGAATTATTGGATTGTATGGTATTTCTATTTTTAACTTTTTGAGGAACACCCATACTGTTTTGCACAGCGGCTGCACCAATATACATTCCCACCAATAGTGCATGAGGGTTCCTTTTTCTCCACATCCTCACCCATGCTTGTTATCTCTTGTCTTTTTCGTTTTAGCCATTCTGATAGGCATGAGATGATATGTCATTGTGGTTTTGACTTGTATTTCCCTGATAATGAATGATGTTGATCCTCTTTTCATGTGTCTGTTGGCCATCTGTAGGTCTTCTTTGGAAAAATGTCTATCCAGGTTCTTTGCCCATTTTTTAATCAGATAGTTTTTTCAGTGTTGAGTTGTATAAGTTCTTTACATATTTTGGAGCCTAACTCTTTCTCAGATAGGTCATTTGAAAATGACCCATTTAGTAGGTTGCCTTTTGTTTTGTTGATGGTTTCCTTTGCTATGCAGAAACTTCTCCCATTTAGTAGGCTGCCTTTTGTTTTGTTGATGGTTCCTTTGCTGTGCAGAAACTTTTTATTTCTATGTAGTTCCAATAGTTTATTTTTGGGACTTGCTTTAGGACACATATCTAGAGGAGATCTTGCCATTTGCAACAATAGGATGGACCTAGAGGGTTTTATAGTAAGCAGAATAAGTTGGACTGAAAAGATAAATATTGTATGATTTCATCTCATATGTGGAATCTAAAAACAAAACAAATGAATAAACAAAAAGTAGAACCAGACCTATAAATATAGAGAACAAACTAATGGTTGCTAAAGGGAAAGGGGGGTGAAATGAGCAAAATTGTGTGAAAAGGAATGGAAAATATAGCCTTCAAATTATAGAATGATGAGTCATGGGAATAAAAGGCACAGCATAGGGAATATAATCAATGATATTATAACAGCATGTATAGTGACAGATGGTAGCTACACTGTGATGAGTTACATTATGTATATGCTTAATCATTAAGGTGTACACCTGAAACTAATGTAACATTGTATGTCAACCATACTCAAATAAAAAATATTTTTAACTATGTAGTCAAAAAATTATAGAAGCATAAAAACAAAAGAATTAGGAATGCTTTATGGAGGAGGTGGCATCTAATTGAAGTTTTTAATTACAGAAATGGTATGCATAGTGTTTAAAGCATTTGTTTCATAAAATGAAGATGTTAGTACCTACATCATGGACTTGTTTGAGGATTAAAAGAATATAATATCCGCAAAGTACTTTGCTCACTGTCTGGCCCATTAGTTCCTAAGACCAATGCATGGAAGGTATGGGATGATGATGCTTATGGTGGCAATAGCAATAGTCAGATTTGGGGAAGAGGATTTCAGACATATGCAAAAATCCAAGAAAACATTTTGAAACCAGCAAAGTGTTTCAGTTAAGGAGTAGAGAATATTCTGCTACAGCTAGAATATATTGTAGAATAATCTGATTAAGTCCATAGATTAGAATTTTCCCCCAACTAGACTTTACCACCGTACTTAGTGAAGTAATATCATCATGTTATAATGTCTCAGAAATGGTATATAATTGAGAAGAAGATCAATAGATACCCAAAGAAAAGAAAAATTACTGAAACCAAACTTAAATCCACAACAAAATAGAAGTGTGAATACTTTTAATTTCGGCCCACAGACAATCACTTATTTTCTTTATAAATGAGTAGTTAAGAATTATTTATCCAACCTAAGTTACGCACATCACTCTATATGCAGGAAGCTGTTCATTGGGATCGAAAAGAAAGTGTGTGTGTGTGTGTGTGTGTGTGTGTGTACATTCTGCAAAAGGGGAACAATTACAGTACCTACTTCATATATTTATTATAAGGATCAGTAAGTTCATAACTATGAAGTGCTCAAAGCAGTTTTGGACACATAGTAACTTTTTCCATAAACAGTAGCTACAATTTATGATGGTGCATCAAATGTTGATTAAATAGATCCCAAAGTTCCACATTATGATATGCATATAAGCAATTGTATACACTTTTCATTGACATATTTCAAATTATTTTCTGGTCTATCAGTTTCATGAACAGAATTTTTGCTTTGCTTTCCATGCTATGAGTATTTCTATATTTAGTTTCAGAAGACACGATATTTGCCTATTTAAACTCTCCATACCTTTCTATGTGTATCTAAATGCTGTCTCTTTCATGAGTCTTTTATGCTTTCAACCCAACATCCACCCCAACCACTATCAGTAGCACAATGTCATTCCTAACCCATTAGGAAAAAATATATCACTCAACGGTTTCATTCACTTTTCTCTTCCCTTTTTTCTCCTAGCTTGATTAGAAAATTCCTTGGGGTCAACAGTTACCTCCTATATCGTTTTTGTATTTCTTTTTTTTTAAATTTTTTTAAATGTTTTTATTTATTTCTAGGAGAGAGAGAGACAGCATGAGCAGGGGAGGGTCAGAGAGAGAGGGAGTGACAGACTCTGAAACAGGCTCCAGGCTCTGAGCTGGCAGTCAGCACAGAGCCCGATGTGGGGCTCAAACCCACGAACTGCGAGATCATGACCTAAGCGAAAGTCGGACGCCCAACTGACTAAGCCACCCAGGCGCCCCCATTTTTGTATTTCTTATAATAATGAGTTGTCATTTAGTGAACGAAACCTTGTCCACTGAAGGTGCTCAGTAGGAGTATTTTATGCTTGGTATAATTAACATTCTTGACTTAAGAAATAGTAACTGAAAACAACAATAGCAGAATCAAATTTTCACTGGTAGGGAGCAGGTTTTAATAAGGAAAAAAAAACATGTCAGGCCATCTGTGTTGGACTAAATTGTGTCCTCCACAAAATGTGCACATTGAAGTCCTATTCCTCAATGCCTCACAGTGGGATCTTGTTTCCAGGTAAGGCCTTTAAAGAGATAATTAAGGTGAAATGAGGTCACAGGGGTGACCCCCTAATCCAATGTGACTGGTGTTTTTATAGGTGAAGGAGTGATGTGTGCACACAAAGGGACAACCATGTGAAGCTAAAGCAGTTAGAAGGCAGCCATCTGCAAGCCAAGGGGAGAGGCCTCAGAGCAAACTAATCTTGTTGGCACCTTGACCTTGGACTTCCAGCCTCCAGAACTGAGACAGTGAATTTCTGTTGTTTAAGCCACTCAATCTGTAGTACTTTGTTATGGGAGTCCTAGCAAAGTAATACCCATCTAAATCACATCACTAATACACATCACATTTCCATAGGTCTACAAAATTAGTCAATATACTCAAATGAAAGCTATTAAATGAATCAATTTTATAAAAAGCACTTCTTCTAGTCTTATGGGTTGAATTGTCTCTCCTCCTCAAATTCATGTAAAAGCCCTAACCCTCAGTACCTTAGAATGTGACATTATTTGGAAATAGGGCCATGGCAGATATAATCAGGATGAGGTCATACTGGAGATGGGTGGGCCTCTAATCCAACATTAAAAGGGAACTTGGGCACAGAGAAACACATTTATGGAGAAAGATGTGAAAATATCTTCCACATGGAAAAAAAAAAAGCCATGTGCAGTTACGCTGTCACAAGCCAAGGAACCACCAGAAACTAGCAGAGGCATAGTCCTTAGAAGTAATAACTTTGTGGCACTTTGACCTCAGACTCATGGCCCCCAGAACTCTGAGACAATAAATTTCTGTTGCTTGAGCCATTTAGTTTTGGTACTTTGTTACAGCAGCCATAGCAAAGAGAAACATTCAGAAAATTTAATTTGCAGTCATCTTTATAAAAGAAGGACATTTATTGTCAAGCAGACTTTGCTGCTGATAATCCATGGACACTGATTCTGAAATTGAGTGTTGAATCTAATACACAAAAACGGAAATAAAGGAGACATTAGTATTCTAAGAGAAAAAGAAAAAAGTGAGCATGTGTGAGGTTTCTTAATAATTCAAAATAAGGACTATTAGATCTCTTTTCTCTAGCTTCCTTTCCATTAGCTTGCAGTATTCCCTTATAATTAGAAATGGTAGAATAGCAACTGCAAAGACTATACAACTGAAGTAGTTGGTATTTAGATAGTCCTCTGCCCCACTTTAAACCTTCCATCTTGCCATAATACCATTGAAAGCACACCTAAAAACTAACTGGTAAACATGGAATTAGAGAGTAAAGGGAAACCAAAATTCACCAGTTATATTGTCTTGTATTGGCTTTTACTGAGCAATTTCAAAAAGCACAGCTGGAACTGATTGTAAGGAATTTACACAATAATTCATCTTAATCCTAGAAGAAACATTTGCCTCCTCATTGACTGAACATTGAACTAATGGGTAAATAAGTGGGTGAATAAGTAAATGCCTAAATATAAATTATGTTTATGGAATCAGGCTGGCCAACCATAAACCATCAGGAAATATTTGGGTATTCTTTTTGAGATAGTCAGAATGAGGAATTTTATTTTTTTTAAATTTATTCATTTATTTTGAGAGAGAGCACGCACATGAGCAGGAGAGGGACAGAGAGAGATGGGGAGAGCAAATCCCAAGCAGATTCCACACTTTCAGCACATAGTCCGATTCGGGGCTTCAGTTCACAAACCATGAGACCATGAGCTGAGCAGAAATCAAGAGATGGATGCTTAACCGACTGAAGCACCCAGGCACTGCAGGAATTTTATTTTCTATCCACTTCCTCCAGAATCACTTATAATGAAGCTAACAAAGCTTACAATGACTCAGGGCTCCTTATTTGCAACAGTCCCTTAGGAGAGGCCCGAACAATGTGTTATTTTGGTCAAATGCTTTTTGTAATATTGGGGAGGGAGGGGGATTGTGTTATTTTTTCTTAAAGAAGGCTCTCAAAATTGTATAAGCTTCTGAATCTCTCTGTGCCTCCCAGACAGCAACATTCATACTCTGTCAAGAATGAGGGGGAGGGTGGCACCTGGGTGGCTAAGTTGGTTAAGCTTCTGACTTCGGCTTAGGTCATGATCTCATGGTTCATGGGTTCAAGCCCCGCGTTGGGCTCTGTGCTGACAGCTAGCTCAGAGCCTGGAGCCTGTTTCAGATTCTGTGTCTCCCTCTCTCTCTGACCCTCCCCTGCTCTTGCTGTCTTTCTCTCAGAAATGAATAAAAAACATTAAAAAAAAAAAAAAGAATGAGGTCTTAGAGCTTCCTGGTTTGTAGCTTCAGGGAGATGAAGGTGCAGAGCCTAACTGAGCTACCCTAAATCTTGGCCCATTAAATAGCTGATGGGCTCACTCATGGGTGACAGAGATCTAAAAGAAGTGCCAATTCATCAAGCACTGCCCCTGACATGGCCAGTAAACTCTATGACGACATTAAAGGTTGTTTGGCACTGAGAACACATATTCTTTCCCTTGGTAATTCAGCCAGTGACATTTCCATCTTCACTTCTGCTAAACAGGAAGAATATGTCAGAAAAGTGGAATTGAGGATACAGAGGATAGATTAGGGGAGAGAGTCAGGGAGAGAATAAAAAGTAAGGAAATTATTTGGGATAAGGCTTTTTTATTAAGCCAGAAATCAATTGAAGTACAAAAATAAAGTTTATGTTAGAGAAATCATAATGAGCTTATAAACCCTCACTGCCTTTCGAAATATACTCCCTTTCTGAAAACTTAAAGAATTAATTTAAAAATGTTGGAACTACGTGAAAACTAAAGAATGAAAAAATTCTCAATATGAATGACACAGTTAAGGAGATACAATGACAAAAGAAAAACTTGGAACTCTCATTTTAATCTCATGTTGCTAAAGTCAAGTTAAGCTAGTAAAAGTGAAGAAAAAAACCCTGTCTTATTTGATTTTCCTTTTTCTTTTTCAATAAGTTTTTCAGAAGTTTGAACTGTGCCCTATTTTTTTAATGCCACCAATTACCCTACTATCAGAAACCATTGTCTGCTGATCTAACATGTGAAAGTGAAAACCAATCTGCTACCAATGTGATAAATTAGCTCTTATTAATCTAGACATGGTAAACACTTACTACTTATGGAATTGTTGCTGAATTTCAACCAAACACTTATCATAGCCATGTTTAATTACACCTAATGTTAGGACTTAATTAATAACAATCTTTTAATATAAAAACAAATTTAAAATCTCAAAATAAAAATCTGTAAAATTCAATACACAGCCAAAGCATTCCATAATAATTGGTAAAACTTTGACTATGAGTATCAAACCTAAAATCATCTTTAAAATTCTATTTATCCTCTATTTCTATTTCTAAACCCCCCATCCCCACCCCAAATCCAGAAAACTGTATTTGTTTTTCTATTCTTTCTCTATTTTCATAAAGTAATAAGATGACATTAGATGATGCATCTTTCCTTATTTAATACAATGTCTTTCAAGTTAGCCTTTGGGGATAAATCTATTCTTCTTTGGATCTGAAGCATATATTTTTCTGATGAATCACTGTAGCTTAAACTGAGTATTTAGCTGTTATATTTAAATGTCTATAATCCTAACGAAGTTCCAAAGAGTTCCTTAGGATATGATCTAATTTGACAACCACTCAGAAAGTCATCGTTATGAGTCGTAACTCTCCTCAGTGAACAATAAAATAGTCTGTTGGATTTATTGCTTTTGACTTTACAAACTGAAAAGTGTCCTATTAAGATATATAATTTAAATAACCAGTGTTTCAAGAGTATGTTAAACTCTTGACTAATGCCTGATGCTAATGAGAAATTTCTTAACAATAGATTTGTTATCTAAATCTCACTTGCTAACCTTCATGTGCAACAATATAGATACCAGCATGAAAAAAAAAATGTCCTTAAGTATACAACAAAGAAATCAAAATGTTTCTTCAGGGGGTTGCAGCTTTCTTTTTTATTATTAGGGATAACTAAAAATCAGGGTGGTGCCAGAAGAAGGGCTCAATTTTCAGGAAGTTGCACCTGTGATTTCAGCTGCTGCGGGTCAATGGCAGACACTCCAGCTGAAATTGCAGAAGCTATAAAGCTGTTGACAGCAGAACTCAATTTTATTGCTTTCACATTCCAGAGTGAGCATACCAGGAATAGGGTTAACCGATTGCATCCCAGGATGCAGACACTACGACCAGATGAAGTCATAATATTTTGATACTCCTTTTCTTTTTCGTCATTAATTTGTATTTAAATAATAATACTTACCTTTTATTGAGGTCTTACTGTGTGTCAGGCATCATACTGCAGATTTTACATGTTATTTATGATTCATACATGAATAAAGTGAAGTTGATAGGAGATAAATAATCTACCCAAATCCTCAAACCCTTTTCCATCTACACAGTGATTTGAATTGGTCTGCTAAATGGGAAATCACATTACACTATAACCCCTCTCCATATAAGACGATCCCTGTACCAGCAGCAATGACTTCACTTGGGAGAGTGTAAATCTCACACACCACCCTAGACCTACTAGATTAAAGGTTCATTTTAACAAGCTTCTCACAGGAGTCATATGCCATTCAATTCACAAAGCACTACACAACATTCTATGCCATTGAAAACAATTCAAGAGACCCTTATGGAAATCCACTATCTTTCCAATGAATTAAAATCAGTGACTTACTTGAAAAATTTACAAACCATTTCAGAATTCACAATTTCAGGTTGTGTAAGTAATGTGAAAATTAAAAGAAAGGGCTTGAGAGAAGCAGCATGTTGGAGAACATGACTAGGAAGTTAAGGCATATCAGATCTGTCCTAGTCAAAATTCAAAAGTGTTTCATAATGTAGTGTCCAAATCTTAGCTGAATGCATCTTCCAGCAGAAGTAATTATAATAACTGTAGGATATTTTATTTAAAAATCAGCTAAATATATTCACATTCATTTATTAATTCACCCATTCAACAAGTATCTGCTGAATGCATACAAGAGTGAGTCCCAGATTTCACCAGCATCAGAATCAACTGGAGGGCTTGTTAAAAATAAATTGCTAGGCCCCACCCCCAGAGTTTCTGTTGCTGTACATTTTTATTTATTTATTTTTTTAACATTTATTCAGTTTTGAGAGACAGAGCATGAGTGGGGAAGGGGCAGAGAGGGAGACACAGAATCTGAAATAGGCTCTGAGCCGATGTGGGGCTCGAACCCACAAACCATGAGATCATGACCTGAGCTGAAGTTGGATATTTAACCGACTGAGCCACCCAGGTGCCCCTGTTGCTGTACATTTTTAACAAGTACCGAGGTGATGATGACACTTCTAGTCCAGGGCCTGCACTTTGAGAACCACTGGCTTTGAAGGTGCAAGGCATCATACTAGGTATTTGGATGATTATAATGATGAATGAGATACTGTTTCTTTCTTCTAGAAACCTAAACTTATGTAGGGCAGCTACAATGACTACACAAATAGTGTAAAGTACAAAGTGATCATCCAAAATGAGTTACAAAACAAATACTACCAGTATTCAAAACAGGGATACACTCACTTCCAGCTGAAAATTAGAAATAGAATTTGGAGAGGAGCCGAAGAGCTTGTAACAAACTGTGGATAGAATTTGGACTACTAGAATTTGGGGGGAAAGGCATTCTTGGGGTAAAGATTCATTGACTATGAACTAAGAGAATTATAAGAGTGTAAAACAGAGTATAGTTGATTGTTCCATCATGGATTTTGAAAATGGGAAAGAAGTAAATAAGATTGGAAAAATATTACAGATAAATAATAAAGGATTAACTAAGTGCAATGGGCATTTATTATAAGGCATGGAGTGTTAATTAATAGTTAACAGAGTAGAAATATAATAATGTCTGTGTTTTAGGGAAGTTTAATCTAGAAACTATGTTGGCTGAATTCCTGTAGCTAATCTGTGTCAGAGGTAGGATTCTCAGCACTGGTCCTCCTGAGTCCAAAATTTTTTCTTTCTATTCTTCCATTTTCCAGATGCTTTAGGAGAAAGGGGAAAAGGGTGATACAGTGGTAACTAAATGTAGCAAGTTCAAGGGCAGGATGGATATAAACACCAGATAGATAGGTAGATAGATAAACAGGTTGATAGATTGTTAACAAAGTGCAACAGGAGGTCATTTGGAAAGGATAAAGATGAAAATGTTAACATTACAAGATTGAGGAATTTAGAGAATTTAAAATACAGATGTTTGTAGAAAAGGACAATTGTGATTCATTTGCATTATTTTTCCTACTCCAAACAAGAAATTATGTTCCTTTAATTCAGGTACTAGTTTAAAACATCACCCTCTAAAATGGTGTATTTCATACTCACCACCCCAGCTCCCTGACCATTGCCCTGTTTTATCCCACTCTATATTTGAAATTATCTTGTTAATTAACTCATTTCCTATCCAACATCACTAAGTTATATAATTTAGGAGAATAGATACCTTATCTATCTTTCCCGTTCGCAAAACAATGTTTAGTACATACTACATGCCCAAACAATACTTGTTAAATGAATAAATGTTATTTATTCATCCCAATAAACCATTCTCAAAAGTTGAAGATTGGGATAGCCCAATAGATAGAGTGTGATTAAAGCAAAAACAAAAAACGAAAACAAACAAAAAAAGGAGGAGGAAGAGGAAGAGATGAAGAAGAAGAAGAAGGGGGGTGGGGAAGGGCAGGGAGAAGAGGTGAAGAAGAAAGTGGGTAAATTATTTAGAGCACAACAGGTCTATCATGAAAAACCTAACATGGGAGTCAGATAAAAGTTACTAGAAGAGTATAGATATGGAAATTATTTTCAGAGTAGTGGTTCTCAGAGTGTAGTCCAGAGCCAGCAAGATCAGCATCACATGGGCACTTGTTAGAAATTCAAGATATTGGTCACACTTAAGGACGACTGAATCAAAAACACTGGGGTTCTGTATATTTTAAGAAACCTTTCAGTGATTTGCAATTGCTTTTTAGCCTTTTGGCTAAGTTGAGTGTAGGTGATCTGTTGCAAGCTAATGTTTGAAAACCATGACTTTAGCATGACAATAGAGCCTGACAGCTTACACTTAAAAGTAATTGTTGTACCTATATGATGAATAATATTCTATACAAAGCATGTATTTCACAAGTCTCCCTTTGCTGGAGGTACTCGGGACAAAACTAGATGATTATTTGTTGAGTTTGTCGAAGACAGAGTTCATGCATCTATAAAGTCAGGCTCAGAGTGTATTACAGAGAGTATTACATTACTGAGTTAACCTTCCAGTTTTGAAGGTCGGTGATATTAAAAGCTTTTACTCTACCTTTAGTGAACTGTAGATAAATACTTAAAATAGAATTTCTTCAAATCGGCTCTTTTTATTCAAAATAATTCATTTCTCTACAAATTACAGTCATCTCGATTAGCTGAGAACCCACAATTGAGGAGTTGAGCGAAACTCATTACATTTATAGAGAGATGAAATTGTCACAGACATCACTTATCTCGGATATATTACCCAGTTCTCTTCAAGGAAAAGTTGTGCAGCCCTTCTAATATTTCCACTTAAAAGTTGCCAACACAACCACAACCAAACACCCCACTATACCATGTTCTTTGAGAAAAGAAGAAATGGGACTAAATGAATGCAGGAATATCAACCTAACACCTGCAGATCAGAAACAAGTCTCCAGGACCTCATCTAACAGGAATTGGGAGTTAGTTAGATGGGGTATAGTTTTGCCATCCAAAAATATGTCTAAATTTTTTAACAGCTTTTCAAATGATCCACATTGCCACCACAGATGAAATATCTCTGCCAGATACATCAGACTGATTGAAAAATATACAAACAAGTGCCACATTGCATCCACTTATGAATTATCTTAGCAAAGGAATCCAGAGAGAATAGCAAAGTGAAATTTAAATTGGTGCCATGACTGGAGCAGACAATGAGGGGCCCCGGAATTAGAGGCTGGAGGTGTTAGATAGGGATAGAAACAGGAAGAATGTTGTAATGAGTGACCTCATGAGAGATAGACTAAAACTGGATCATACCAAAAAATTGACAGAAAAAGCTTCATTTGGTCTAAATAGCTGGGACAAGTAGTGATACTTCTGTGCAGCTTCACAATCAGATACTTTTAGTATGGTTGTTCTGTTGTGTGTGGTTCTGGAAAGAACTATATGGGCCTAAAAGGCTATGGTTACAACAACTCAGATTTACAAAATAGAAGTAATTCAAATTATCGGGGGACTTCCTCCATCTATATTTGAGGGAAGAACTATATCTTCATATTGCGTTTGGGGATGGGATGATTGACTTTCATAAGAGAAGGCTTGAGTTCATCAGGGAGAGTTTCATAGTTGTCATCTAGAATGTGTTAGAAACTATAAATCAACGAGGTCCTCACAACATGCTGGACTGAGTTGAAAGGAGGGTAAAATGTAAGATGCACTGTTTTATATTCTGGTTTCTGCTACATAAAGCTGAGTTTAACATACATTTGCTGGAAATTTTAATAGATACTGGAGCACCTGGGTGACTCAGTCACTTGGGCATCTAACTCTTGATTTCAGCTCAGGTCATGGTCTAATGGTTCATGAGATTGAGCCCTATTCTCCCTCAAAATAAACTTAGAAAAATAAATAAATAGAAAGTTTAATAGATACCAATTATAACCATATTTTTCTACAAATATAGTAAAAACTCATAGAAGTTATCTATGATCCATTTTACCTATATGATGGACTGGAAAACGATGTATTCTATATACGCATTCCACACTTGTTAAAGTGAAGGTTTGTTAATTACACAGTCACCAAATATGAGATTTGCAATGTACTTAGCATGCATGTGTACTTACACTCGCACACAAGAGGGTATCCTCAATGTTTACTTTTTTATAATAAAAAAAACCTATCTATAATAAAAATATGTAATTGCCTTTCCTGTATAATTCTCTTTAAAGAACTCCTCCAAATTCATCCCTCAAAAAACTAAAAGCATTTAAAACTGAAGTATTAAATGCTATTGTTTTGCATTAATGAGATATTCTTCAAATGGTGAAGTCATAACTATTATGACAATTTGAAGTCCTAACTATTTGTTTATTCTAGGACCTAAAGAGAAAAAAAATCTGGATGCTGAATTTGTCTGGTGGGCTTACAATGGCCACAGATGTTGATACTAATAATATAACAGTATAGCATGGTGAGTCATCTAAATGAAATAGCAAGAATATGAATTTGTTTACCAAGTAAAATTAAGTATAATTATATACTGATATACGATTGATACAGAATATAATGACTGAATAACATTTTTCTCTTGTGCTTTCTATCTCAAGTTTGAGTAATGAATCAGTACCTTTTAAATAGTATTTTCTTCATTGCTGATATAGTATTCCTGAAATAAAATACAACTTCCAGAACCCTGACCAACCAAAGAAATTATGGGTTATGAATTTAACTGTCAGTGGAATTTTTCATTTTGTTTCTTTTTCAGATAATCTTTTGCTCATCCCCAAAGTAATGTAAACACTTATTTGGAGGAGTTAGGGCAAAGCATCAAGAGTAAATAAACTGTTAACATTTGAATGAAGAAATAAAATAGTCATAATCCCATACAGAAAGAAAACAATTGCTAGGGCCCCTAGGTTGCCTAATCGGGTAAGGTCCGACTCTTGATTTAGGCTGACAGTGCAGAGCCTGCTTGGGATTATCTCTCTCCTTCTCTCTCTGCCCTTTCCAGTCTCTCTCTCTCCCTCTCAAAGTAAATAAACTTTAAGGGAAAAAAAGAAAGATGGGGTACCTGGGTGGCTCTCATTTGAGTGACAGACTTCAACTCCAGTCATGATCTCAAGGTTCCTAGGTTTGAACTCTGCATAGGGCTTTGGGCTGTTATTGTGGAACCTCCTTCAGATTCTCTGTCTCTCTCTCTCTCTCTCTCTCTCTCTGCCCCTCCCCACCTCTCTCAAAAATGAATAAACATTTTGAAGGATTTTTAAAAACAAAGAAAGAAAACAATTTCTTATCACTTCTATCCTTGTGCTCATATACAGTTAGCTTGGAAACTGCTGGGAATGGATAAGTTTATTAGATTGAAGAACTGAGCTGAACAGCAAATAATGTGTCTGGTTAGTAAAAATCAAGCCTTAACAAATACATTGTAAATTCCTCTTATTCGAATTGGCAAAGAATATACAGCATTAGACAGTCTCTACAAAATTTCCTGAACAAATTAATCAGATGTAGCATTCATAATTTCTCATAATAGGAGACTCCAGGTAGATAAATCACTACAAATTGCTTGTTCTAAGCTACAGTACACTTTATAAAAATTAAAAGATTGACTATTATAAAAAACATATCAAAGCAAATATGAATCTAGCATAAGCACCTGGGCTACTATATACATGTCAAATGTGATAATAATGTTTCTGAGTTGCATTTAAGAGAGAAGTAAATCAAGGATCCCATGGCAGGGATCAGGTGCAGGTTAAAAAAAATCTTCTAATAAACATTCTTTAGTGATAAAAGTAAAGCAAAAAGAAAGAACTCCTCCTCAATAGGGAAAAAATTGTTTATAACCCTTTAGAATGATACCTTATCATATAAGAGCTTCCCTCTTGATAGAATTATAGTCATCCAAGGAAAAAGGTTCTTACAACTAATAAACATATTTCCCTTTAGCAAAACTGGAACTTCCTCAACTTACTCATACAGATGACATTACACTTTTAACAGTAATTCAAATTTTACTGGTTCTTACCCCTACCTGGTAATATGAGAACTTCAGCAATTTGAAAATGTCTCATCCCACATTCCCTCCCCCAGCTCAATTATTCTGACAGTGACCAGAGACCTCACAACTATTATACAGTTCCTGCTAGGTACTGCCATGACTCTCCCAAGTTGTGCCCCAATTCTGCAAGGGCACTTCCAGAGACACCGGGAAGACCCTGTGCTCAATCGTGGGAGGACTGCTCTATGACCTCTGTTTTCTACTCTGCTAACATCTCAAAACCTTGATGGTTATGCATCAAAATTTTGAAAGCGTTAGTTATAACTCCTCTACACTTTATAGGACTCAGTTGGAAATGAGTCAGAAAACGAATCTGAATGATAGAAACTACAATAGTCTCAATTAACTATTGTGATACGTCTCAATAATCACCCACAATTTTCCCAATGCATATCCAATTGAATAGGCAGATTTTACATAAGTATACATGATATTGTATGTGACAGATGTTATGTGTATGTGTATGAAACATGGTATTGGATGAAACTACTATAGCAGGAATTTTTTAATTAACAAATTTGTATTGCTCATACAAGTAGAAAGCGAAACCTTTCCACTTAGGCAGAAATGTACACACTTGCATACACACACACACACACACACACACACACACACAAGACAGATGTTCTTATAAAAAGACTCCACTGTCACTTGTATTCCATAATTTGCTAGAAATTGCTATGACTTTCACTTCACCATTTTCCTCAAAGTGATGTCTGAAGTTTTAGCATTTAGATTTATCTGTCTTAAGCTTCTACATTCATGTTACATGCCACAGGAAATGATTTATTAGGAACACCCTGAGCTACTGTGGCCAGGACTTACAGAGAAAGAGTGATGTCAGCCATGTGTTAGCTCAAAGAGGGATTCTTTTGCTCTGCAAAGCTAAGTCAGGGGCCTCCTGCTGCATGGTGGTAGAACAAAGTTCTGCTCAGCTCCACAACATGGGTAGAATGCAGAGAAAGTTCCAGGGTCACCGAGTACTTAGATAAAGTGAAAAGATGGCACTTTGATCTGCATAAACAGAGATAAAGTCAACACTGTGAAACATGCAGCAGACATTTTTCAGAGCAAATTGAAGGGAACTAATGTCCTCTAGATCTCCTTGGATAACACTCTGGCATTTAAATTGAACTTTGAATTTCTGCACTAAATGGCAATATAATGGCACTTTCTCCTGAAAACCCAATAAATCTACAGTAAGGAGATTTTAAAGGCATAACCTGATAAACGTAGAGGGACAGCAAAGGACACAACAGAAGACAAAGGTGAGAACAGATGGTTGATACGGAATATCTAAGAAAGCCAAACCTTAATTCAGCAACTGAAGAAAGTTTACACTGCAGAATGCTTAAAAATTTCATGGCTCTATAGCACCAGCTACCTCAATAACTGGGGAGGCAGAGAAGCAAAATGTCAGGAGAATTAGGTCTAAGTTGTTTGAGTAGCATTTAGATTGACATTTTGTACTCTTGGATGAGACCCCCTGCCCCCAATTCCTTCTTCCCCACTATTTTTTCTGGAAATATATTCATTAGAGACAACATAATGAAGAGTTTCTGTGGCAAATTATTCTAGATACAGTTGAGGATCTGCATTCTATACTGAAAATAGAACTAATGAACATAAGACATTTGACGCTATATCCTTTCTACAACTTGACTCTCAAAAGTCTGATGTTTAAATAGTCTCTATGTAGAATATTGGGAAATTTTTCTCTGGAAAATTCCTGAAAAGGAATATATGGAGAATTTCCAACAAACTTTTCATCTATATTACTTAGAATAAGGTATCTCAATAATGGCTATTATCTGAAAAATAAAAGATAACAAGTGTTGGCAAGGATGTGGATAAATTGGAATCCTGTGTATACTACTGGTGGGAATGTTAACTGGTACAGCCGTTATGGAAAACAGTATGGTGTTTCCTAAAAAAAATAAAAATAGTGGATAAAACTGGAGGGTATTATGTTAAGAGAAATAAGTCAGTCAGAGAAAGACAAATATATGTTTTCACTCCTATGTGGAAGTTGAGAAACTTAACAAAAGACCATGGGGGAAGGGAAAGAAAAAAAAATAGTTCCAAACAGAGAGGGAGGTAAATCATAAGAGACTTTTAAATACAGAGAACAAACTGGGGGTGGAAGGGGGTGGTGGGGGCAGGAATGCATGATGGACATCGAGGAGGGCACTTGTTGGAGTGAGTACTGGGTGTTGTATGTAAGCAATGAATCACGGGAATCTATTCTGGAAGCCAAGAGCACACTGTATACACTGTATATTATCTAACTTGACAATAAATTAGATTTAATAAAATTAAAAATAGATTTACCACATGATTTGGCAATCCTAATTCTGGGTATTTATTTATCCAAAGAATAGTATTCCATTGTATGTGGATGGACTACATTTTGTTTCACTCGTTAAGGGAAAAAAAATAGCAAAATATTAGCAAACTACTTAGGCATTAAGGAACACTATCTTTTTTTAAGGAACACTAGCTTAAAAAACATTAAAAAAAAGATCAAACTTATATTATGATTTATCTATAAAGAGAATAGGCCACTCAAGAAATAGAAACCCAAGGGGCGCCTGGGTGGCTCAGTTGGTTAAGTATCCAACTTTGGCTCAGGTCATGATCTCACGGTTTGTGGGTTCAAGCCCTGCATCAGGCTCTGTGCTGAGAGCTCAGAGCCTGGAGCCTGTTTCAAATTCTGTGTCTCCCTCTCTCTCTTCCCCTTCCCTGCTTACACTCTGTGTGTATTGCTCTCTCTCTCAAAAATAAACATTAAAAAAATTTAAAAAATAAAAAGAAATAGAAACCCAAACAACAAATAATAGAAATAGGGCAAGATGCTCCACATTGGCATTATACAGGGAAACTCAAATTAAAACAACATATATAAATCATATTTCAGTTATCAATTTAGGAAAATGGAAGTAAAATTGCATTTAATGCTGACAAATGTGTGGGATGAAAATTGCTTTCTCATACCTCGCTGGTAGGACTCCAAAGTGATACACTTTTTTTTTTTTTTAATATATATCGTTCTTTAACCAAACAATTCAGAAATAAAAATAAGTGCTTAAGAATATATCTACAAGAATGTGTGCAGAAATAGTTCTGTGGTGACAAAAAAAATCATGAAAGCCCAACAATTAGAGAATAATTATTATAAATTGTATCACAGTCATTATATGCACTATTATGGGCTTAAAACAAGATAACTTTGGAAGAAGAACTTTATTTTGATTTAGAGTAATATTAATATCAAGTCTGATTCAGAGTAAAGAATATTACCAAGTCAAGGGAATCATTTCAGAATCCTAAGAGGTCAATTTATCAATAATGTATAATATTTCTATACATTTATGTGCCTAATAATAATGCTATAAAATATCCGAAGCAAAAAACTGTTAAAGCTTCAAGGAAAAATAGATAAATCAATAACTGTNCTGTCATTGAAGCAGAGGCCCTGCCGAAGGGGACTTCAGCACAAAAAGCAGAGCTAATTCCTTTAACCCGAGCCCTCCAACTGGCAGCAGAGATACGTGTTAATATATACACAGACTCTAAATACGCCTTCACCACTCTCCACGTACATGGGGCCTTATATAAGGAAAAAGGGTCTAATAAACTCAGGAGGAAAGGACATAAAATATGGTAAGGAAATCCTTGAACTCTTAGATGCCGTGTGGGCCTCTAAAAGTATGGCAGTCATGCATTGCCGGGGACATCAAAGGGGGGATACCACGGCTGCACTGGGAAACCGAAAGGCTGACCGAGAGGCAAAGCTAGCAGCTTCCAAAGGAGCAATAAAATCAGCGGCTTTAACTGCTGCACTGTTCCCTAACCCACTGACAGAGTGGGACCCTAATTACTCACACCATGAAAGTACTTGGTTTAAAACTGAGAGTGGCAACTACCTCCCAGGTGGATGATGGAAATTTGAAGATGACCGAATAGCAATTCCTGAGGCCTTAGTTCCAGCTTTTGTTAAGCAGTTGCATCAGGAAACTCACATCGGCCGGACAGCCCTTGAAACAATGTTAAGCTGGTATTTTTACATCCCTCGGCTCTCCAGCATAGTCCGGATGGTATGTGAGCAATGTGAAACCTGCGCCCGAAACAACCCACGTCAGGGGCCCAAGGCAGCCCCAGGAGTACAAAGCGTTGGGGGAGCCCCCTTTGAAAATGTGACGATGGACTTCACGGAACTCCCCCGGGTTCGGGGATGTAAATACCTGTTGGTGTTTATACGTACTTTCTCAGGCTGGGTAGAAGCTTTCCCTACCCGAACAGAAAAGGCACATGAAGTGGCCCGACTCCTTCTGAAGGAAATTATCCCACGATTTGGGATCCCTATCACTATTGGTTCAGATAACGGGCCAGCGTTTGTAACTGAGGTGGTGCAGCTGGTGGCAAAGGAGCTAAGGATAACCTGGAAGTTACACACGGCATACCGACCCCGGAGCTCCAGAAAGGTGGAACGAATGAACAGAACTNCCTGGAAAGAAAAGTCTCGGTGTCACGACTCTCTGAGCGAGAATCCTGCAACACTGTAGTCAGAGATGTCAATACTCCTTTCTCAATAATTGAAATGAGAAGTAGACAGAAAATCAACAAGTTATAGAAGACTTGAACAATATTAATAATGAACCTAACTTAGTGATGTCTATAGAATAGTCCACCCAACAATACACTTTTTTCCCAATGTATATGGAAAATTTACCAAGATAGACCATATTCTAAGCCATAAATTTGTCTCAAAAAATGTAAAGAGATTCAAATTATGCAAACGTTATCTAAAGACAGTGGAATTATATTAAAATCAATAGCATAAAAATGTCTGGAAAATCCCCAAATATTTGAAAACTAAATAATACACTTATAAATAACCTTTGGGTGGAGGAGAAATCAAAGCTAAAATAGAAATATATTGAACTGAATGAAAATGAAAACACAACATATCAAAATATGTGAAATGCCACTAAAGTAGTACTTGGGAAGAGGGAGTATTTATAACACTAAATGATATATTAGAGAAGAAGGAAGGTCACGTATCAGTGACCACAGCAACCAATTTAGGAAACTAGAAAATGAAGAGCAAATATCCAAAATAAGAAGAATAGAAATAATGAATATTAAAGCAGAAATCAATGAAATAGTAAACAGAAAAAAAAATAGAGAAAACAATGATTTGAACCAGTTTTGAACCTAAAACTGGTTCTTTGAGAAGATTAATAAAATGCATAAACTATTCATTCAACAGACTTGTCTGGAATAAAAGGACACAAATTAACAATACCAGAAATGGAAGACTTCTTATTACTTCGGAATCTATAGGGATTAAAGTGATAAATATTATGAACAACTTTATATCAATAAATTTGACATTTCAAATGAAATGGAACAATTCCTTAAAAGAAAAATATTACCAGAGCTAACTGAAGAAGAAATAGATAAACTAACTAGACCTATATCAAATAAATAAGTGCAAAATGAAATCACAGTGAGACTCTACTACACAGCTATTAAAATGCCCAGCTCTATCAATTGTCATGAGGATGTGGAGGAAAAGGAACTTTCAGACACTGCTGTTAGGAGAATAAAACAGTAGACCCACTTTGAAAAACAATATGGCAGTTTCTTAAAAAGTTCAAAAACATACCTAACCTTATGATTTAGTCATTTAGGTATTTATCCTAGAAGAGAAACGAAAGCATCCGTATGGCCATCTAAAGTCTTTTACAGGAATGTTTATGGCAGGTTTATTTTTGATAGTCAAAAACTAGAAACAATTTAAACTATCTACCAACATTTGAATAAGCAAAGAATAACAAATTGTGGTAATTTCATACAATAGAATGCTACTCAGCATTAAAGTGAATAAACTATTCATAGACACTGCAACATGATACACCTTGAAATACTTATGCTGAGTGAAAGAAGCCAGACAAAACATTCTATTAATTTCTGGGAAATGGAAGTGAATATATAGTGATAGAAAGCAGATTCGCAGTAAGCCAGGGAAGGGATGGATGGGAGGATGGGGCAAAAATTACCAAGGAGCAGGAGGAAATATTTAGGGGTCAGGAATGAGTTCATTACCTTGATTGTGGATTTCATAGATATATACATATGTCAAAACTGACTACTCTGTACACTTTGAAAATGTGTGGTTTATTATGTATTACTTTTATTAGCTGTGTGTCTGTGTTTCTGTGTGTGAGTGACTCACGAAGCTGTGTCACAGTTGTCATATATATACGGCATATATATACACATAAATGTCATATACATACATCACATTTATGTACATATATTCCTATGTGACATACATACATGACTTATGGCATGTGATATATATGTCACATATATATGGCAACTATGCCACAGCTCTATGACTGTAACAGAAAGATCATAGTTAGGAGTGTGATATCAGGAAATACTCCTTGCCATCATCTTTGGAGGTCCTAGAAAAAATACTTTCTGTCTTCAGAGATTTGTTTTCCCACCTGGAAACTGTGATCTAAAACAGCAAAAACCAGACTTCAAGCTAGCAGATGGAGAATAACTCTACACGTGATAGGAAAGCCGACATGCTCCCCTCTTCACAGGATCTGGAAATGACTGAATCAAGTATCAGAGTCACATACAAGGTTTTCAACTGTGTTGAACTGAAATCATTTAAACAACAAAATTCCAAATGTGGCCAAGTTATTATAATACTGCAGTTTTGCACTGAAAGCCCTATTTTAGATTTCTGTCATTATAGAATAATATGAATACATTATTTCCATAAAGTCAAAGCCTCAGAAGACATAAAAAAAAAGCCTTCATGATATGCTTATAAAGAAATCAGTGGCAATAATAATGTCTAATTTATATGGTCAAACATTAATTATGGGCTCAGTAATAATTTTCAGATATTTTAGAAGGTAAATTGCAAGTCAATATGTGAGAAGACATTTTTATAAAACTTAATCTTAGGGGCGCCTTGGGTGGCTCAGTGTCTGACTCTTGATCTCGGCCCAGGTCATGATCTCAAGGTTCTGAGATTGAGCCCTGCACTGGGCTCCATGATGACAGCATGGAGCTTGCTTGAGATGTTCTATCCTCTCTCTCTGTACCTCCTCCTGTTCATGCTCTCTTCTTCTTTCTCTCTTTCTCAAGATAAACTTTAAAAATTCTATTATAAATGCTGCTTATAATTTTTGTTGCAAGAATAATTGTTTTTAAAATGTTCATGTATTTATTCTGAGAGAGAGAGAATGCCAGTGCAAGCTGTGAAGGGGCAGAGAGAGGGAGAAACAGAATCCCAAGCAGGCTCCTTGCTGTCCTCCCTGAACCCCTGAGTCAGAGCTCAGTGCAGGACTCAATCTCACAAACTGTGAGATCATGACCTGAGCAGAAATCAAGAGTCAGATGCTTAATTGACTGAGCCACCCAAGTACTCCTGTTGTTAAGTGTGATTTTTAAAATAAATCAACTCTGTAGGGTGATCCTGAGTCACAAGGTATGTTTTGGCTCATTCACCTAGGCCGATACTACTGGTGCCTTGGATTCTGGATAGCACAAGCAAACAGGACTTGGAACAGACTGGCTGTGTGCCTCCTTTATTACCCTCTTAGGCCAGTTTGGAGATTTGGGCCCAGAGAGGACCAGGGCAGTGCTCAAGTTCACAAAGCAATCAGTAGTGCAGCTACGAGTCTCAGCCTTTTATCACCTGCCTTTCCCACTGTGCCCTCCTGGGATGGGTAAGTTCAGGAGTGGGAGCAATTATCCTGGGGAAAGTAAGGAGCAGCTTGGGGGTTAGGGACCAGGGACAGTGTGATATTGTGATTTATAATAAGACGTATATATTTGGTCTCTGTCTGCATTCCTGACACAGTACTCCTAAAGGAGTTGGAATTTTCTAAGTGATGAGACTGACAAAAAAGTGCCTTTTGTTATGTTAATGAAGTGCCTTGGGGAAGCATCTAAGGGTGGGGGCTGGTTACCAAGGAAACCAACCTTGTTGGAAGGCTGCATTTTCCATCCCACCCCTTGAGTCCAGGGAGCAGAAAGGCTAAAGGTTGAATCAATCACCAGCAACCAATGATTTAATCAGTCATGTCTATGATATGAAGCCTCCATAAAGCCCAAAAGGCTGGGGTTTGGAGAGCTTCTGGGTTGGTGAATACAGGGAGAGGAGAGAGAGTGGTGATTTTGCAGAGTGCATGGAAGTTCCAGCCCCTTCCACATACCTTTTCCTCTGCACCTCTCCATCTAGCTGTTCCTGAGTTATAAGCTTTTATAATAAACTGGTAATTCAGTCAGTAAGTGGGTTCCCTGAGTTCTGTGAGCGACTTGAGCAAATTAATCAAAATCAAGGAGGGGTGGATCACAGAAACCTCTGCTTATATACCCATCAGGAGAAGCACAGGTGGCAACATGGATTTGTGTCTGAAGTGGGGAGACTTGTGAGACTCGCCAACCTAAATAAGGAGGTAAACTGAGGAAAGCTCAAAAAAAGTGAACTTATTCAGGAATAGCAGAGGAATTGCAATTTGGGGCACACAAACTGCAGCAAGCTACCAGCAAGTCCGTTGTGTGTTTGGGGTGGGCTGTATTTATGAGAAAGGAATTTAAGGAGGGCAGAGTTTAGTTACAGTTGGATGAAATGAAAAACAAGGACCAGCCCTACCAAGATAACGCATGCGCAACAAGCCTCACTTTTCAAGTAGAAACAGCATGTGCGTCTTGGCCCCAGCAGCAGCATCTTAGTTTTACATGAGAAAGGGGCAGCTGTACCTGTGAAGGACACTTCATTCCCCACTCCATTGCCTGAAGCAGAACTGCCTGCTTCATGAGTCTTCCCTGCACGGAGATTCTCCCAGAAGGGCCCACTTTACTGATGCTCTGCTAAACTGAAACCTGATGGTGTGCGCAAGGCTCCTGCAGGTTCAGCTTCGGCACCAGCTGTGCTGCATTGAAAAGGGCTGTGTTTACTCTACTGCGTGGGCAGATCTCAAACTGTTCTCATAACTCAGACAAATATTCCTCTTGATGAACTTTGTTATGTTTTCCCTGACTCTTGAGTTGTTGCAAAAGGCCTAGGGGTTGGGTCAGTCACATGGAAAGCTACAGACTATTAGATTAAAGACACCTTTCTTTGGGGCTGTGGAATGTGAAAACGAGGCTGCTAATCAAACTAGCTGAGCCACTTGTCCAGATGGCCATGATAAAGGTTTATTCTCTGATGAGGACCACTAGAATCACACTGCTGATTGAGCCTGCCATAGCACAGATTGCCACAGTCACTGAATAAATCACCGTTATAGGATATGGCGATCTATCCAACATCATAGGCTGCGCACAGGTAAAGGACTCTGTATTCCTGATGTGGAGGCTCCCACCAGATGCCAGACTCTAACCAAAAGTTGGCCTGTTGTTTCAAGGGGGGAAGAATCAAATTAAATGGGACTTTGCCACCACTTATTTCTTACAGATTGATTATATTAGTCCCTGACACTCTTAAAAAACAAAGAATCAAAAGCAATGTGTATCCATTTTTGTTTCGAGAGAGACAGAGTGTGAGAGGGGGAGGGGCAGAGAAGAGAAAGAGAATCCCAAGCAGGCTCCATGCTGTCAGCACAGAGCCCAATGTGGGGCTCGATCTCATGAATCATGAGATAATGACCTGAGGCGAAATTAAGAGTCAGATGCTCAACTGACTGAGCCACTCAGGTGTCCCTAGCCCCTGACACCCTTATTGAGGCCACCAATGGTGCCTCAACACCTTGGGCTCATTTTTAGGTTATGGAATTGCTGTCCCAATCCAGACAGCTAACTCCAGTCATACTATTGTGGCACTTGAAATTAATCTTTATTATGTGTTTGACTTTCTGAATCATTTGTAGTCTGACATTGGTGATCCTTTTATCATGAAAGTCATTCAACAACTTTGACAATGCCCTGATAGGTATTTGATGGATCTTCCACACTGCCTACCATCCTTACCATCCTCAAGCATCTAGTATTTTTGAACGTTGGAAAGGTCTCCTAAAAATCAACTCAAAAAGATTTTTTATTCTACTTCCCTCACTTCCTCCTAATCCATACACCCAAGTAAGGCAGGTTGCTCATTCAAAGAGCATCTAATGATCAGGATGAAAATGGTTTGGGGAGTGGATATGTTGAAAATTTGGGATTCCAACTTGACCAATCCTGAGTCTTGTGGTCCTTTCTTATCCTGAACAGCAATCCCAGGCTTGATGAGTTAGTATGTTCTCTGAGTGGCAACTGAACCAAAAGGAGTCTTAGAGAATTAAAACTTAATTCTGGTCCAGCTACCAGAGTTCCCTGGTTGAATGCACATGGTGTTAGAATGTAAAAACAAAGACTCTTTGATATACTGTACAATAACCATGCTATACAACAAACCCCTACAGTGGCCCACCTGGTAAAAACAAGGGATACACTGAATCTCTGAAGATTTTATAAGAATGTCCTTATCCCTCTTGTACCTTCTGGATGAAAGGTTTAGATGACAGTAGAGGATGGATGGAAAAAGGTGACATTATAACTACTGTAATAGGACATATGGATTTTGTAGTAGTGGAGAGAGATCAACAGCATTGACACCTTAGAAGAAACACATATCTTAGACACTGGAGGTACAAGACAGGGAGGGATCTTAATGACTTTTGAGTTTCAGAATTGTTCTGGATGCCTTCTCTATGAAAGAAAAATCCTGCCATAATGCTCCTAGATGGTTGCAGGAACCCTGAATTTAACTGGCTGCCGAGTTTTCTATCTCCTGTTGGAGCCTGGACAATGATTTGATCACCATTCGCCTTAACCAGCCAAGAAGTCTACTGGAAATAGCAGAGTAAAGCCCCTTTTCTCATCTCTCTCTAACAAAACACTTGTCAGTACTTCTGGATGACTCCCCCCCTCCTTCCCTCATTCTCATAGCTGTTGCTTTGATGCTCCATTGGAAAGACAAATATCTCCCAGCTGGTGGCATGTGAGAACCAGACAGATCAGCCAAATTGCCTTCAGGTAGTCTCTCTAAAAACAAGAATTAGGGGCACTTGGGTGGCTGAGTCCGTTAAGCATCCAACTTTGGCTCAGGTCATGATCTCGCGATCGTGGTTTCGAGCCCTGCATTGGGTTCTGTGCTGACAGCTCAGAGCCTGGAGCCAGTTTCAGATTCTGTGTCCCTCTCTCTCTCTGACCCTCCTCCACTCATGCTCTGTCTCTCTCTGTCTCAAAAATAAAATAAAAAAACTATAACAAGAAATTATGAAGGAAAAAAATAAATACAAACAAGAATTAGATTCAATATTCAGACTGAACAGGGAACTACACCAGCTATCTGAGAGATGCTGTTAGAGACACTGTAAACCTTTGTCTCCTGACGAATATAGGTTCCACTTGGAGGATTCTTTTCCTTAATTATTATTATTTCTCTTAACCTAATTTTTAAGTTTATTATTGTTATTAATTATAAATTATTAAAATTTATTCATTTTAAAAATTCAAGTATAAATAACATATAGTATTTTATTAGTTTCAGGTGTACAATATAATGATTCAACAATTCTATATATTACTCAGTGCTCAGCATGATAAATTACTCTTAATCCCCTTGACCTATTCACCCTTCCCCCCACCTACCTCCCCTCTGGCAACCTCTAGTTTGGTCTTTATAGTTAAGAGCCTGTTTTTTGTTTGTCTCTTTTTTCTTTGTTCATTGGTTTTGTTCTTAAATTCCACATATGTGTGAAATCATATGGTATTTGTCTTTCTCAGACTGACTTATTTCACTTAGCATTATATCCTCTAGGTCCATCCATGTTGTCTCAAATGGCAAGATCTCTTTTTCTTTTCATGGCTGAGCAATATTCCATTATATATATATATATATATACACACTACATCGTTATCCATTCATCTGTCAATGGACACTTGGGTTGCTTCCATAATTGGACTATTGTAAATAATGCTACAATAAACATAAGGGTGCATGTATCTTTCCAAATTAGTATTTTCATTCTCTTTGAATAAATATCCAGTAGTGGAATTATTGGATCATATGGGAATTCGATTTTTAACTTTTTGAGGCATGGCCATACTGTTTTCCACAGTGGCAGTACTACCTTGCATTCCCACCAACAGTGCATGAGAGTTCCTTTTTTTCCACATCATTGCCATACCTGTTTTGTTTTTTTTTATTCTAGCCATTCTGACAGGTGTGTGAAGTGATATCTCAATATGGTTTTGATTGGCATTTCTCTGATGATTAGTGATGTTAAACATCTTTTCATATGTCTGTTGACCATCTGTATGTTTTCTTTGGAAAAATGTCTACTCATGTCTTATGCCCAATTTTAATTGGATTATTTGTGGTGTTTGTGTTAGAGTTGTATAAGTCCTTTATAATTTTGGCTATTAATCCCTTATTGGATATATCACTTGCAAATACTTTCTCCCATCTGGTAGGCTGCCTTTCTGTTTTGTTGATGGCTTCTTTCTCTGTGCAAAAATTTTTAATTTTGCTGTACTCTCAATAGTTTAATCTTTTTGTTTCCATTTGGGGAATTGATACAAGTGTAAACAATAGTTTACTCTGAAGATTCATATGTACATCCTGATGGAACTTCTTATACAGAAGTCATCCTAACTTTCCTCTCTCCTTCAAGTGTTTAAGGAAACTCAACCAATAATTGTTATAGCCCACAGATGACGTGGAGATCTCCTCCAGAATCTACTCCAAATTCCTTATGGGAACTTCCCAGAAAGACAGCTGATTCATTATTTATGAGTAATAAGTGGGCAGCTTTACCTACAGTGAGAGGTAAATATGATACAGAAAATATGATATAAATTTGGAAAATTAAACTACTGTGTATAGGATATCTCATCATAAACTCTTCATAATGCAAGTCACCAATAATTCTGTCCATTCATGAATACAGACTTGGCAATCAGTCTCTCTGAAACATGGTTTCAAATTCCACATGTGCCACTTAGGAAAGGAGTGGCCTTGAGAAAATTAGGACATTGCGGTGTTTTAGATTTGTTTTATCTCTGAAAATACAGATGATATTACCAAAATTGACAAATTACCTAAATTTGTCTGGCACAGTTACTGGCATATAATAGAGGCTCAGATAAATGAAGATTCTCTTCTTTTTCCTGCTTCACTTAAAATCTTTAATGATAAAATTCAAATTTCGTATTACTTTTCTTTAGTCATTTATTATTTGAGGCTTTAAGCTATGGACTGTCTTTATGAGAAAAAAAAATGTGCCTATGCTATATGAAGTGCTAAAAATAAATTGGACTTTGGAATCTATAAATCTAGATATAAATTGAGATGCCATTACTTTTTATCAGTTTGAAATTCGGTAAGTCACTTAAATTCCTGGACCTAAAAAAATAGGGATTTAAACTAAACGATCATTACTGAGCTACAAATTTCTAAGAGAATAATGTATTTTTGAATGCTGTGCGAGATTACTAAAATATCTTTTAGAAGCATTGAAACTTATTTTTTAAGGATTTGGAAGGATCATCTTTTTAAAATGCATTATATATGTTCTTGTCTCCTTCAAAAAAGCATTCAGAATACATTTAACCATGTATTGATAAATCAAGATTACTATTAAGATTACTAAGTACCATAATGTGGAGCTACACTGAGCAGTAAAAATATTCATACTCATGATTTTTAGCTTTAGAGCTTTAGATATATGGCAACCCCCTTCCAAAATCTGAAAACCATAAGCTCTTACATTTAAAAACAAAGTCAGAAAAATAACCAAATTTTATTTTTCTTTTGGAGTAAAAAACAAATAAGACAGAGTATGTGTTTATCCTAGGTAAAGACTCTAGATAGATTGTTGGCCCTTGAACAACATGAGGGTTGGGGGCACTGACCCCTACACAGTCAAAAACTATGTATAACTTTTAGCTGCCCCCAAACTTAACTATTGATAGCCTACTGTTGACAGGAAGCCTTACTGATAACATGAAGTCAACTAACACATATATTGTATGATGTATGTATTATATATTGTATTCATACAATAAAGTAAGCTAGACAAAAGAAAATGTCATTTTAAAAATCATAAGAAAGAGAAAATGGATTTACAGTACCATGTTGTATTTACAAAAAAAAAAAAATTTTATGTTAAGTGGACCTGCACAGGTCAAACCTGGGTTGTTCAAGGGTTAACAATATCAGTAAGATTTCCTATATTATTGTGGCTCCTGGGTGCCTCAGTCGGGTAAGTATCGGACTCTTGGTTTAGGGTCAGGTCATGATCTCACAGTTCATGGGATTGAGCCCCGTATTGGTCTCTGCACTGACAGTCTGGAGCCTGTTTGGGATTCTTTCTCCCTCTCCATTTGCCCCTCCCCCCAACTCTTTCTCTTTCAAAATAAATAAACATTAAAAAAATTCCTATATTATTAAATTTATTCATAGAATCAATTTGCATTCAAAGTCATTATTAAGCACAATCCTTGGTGTTTGAAAGTATCTGCAGAAAACAATGGCATTCCTGTGGACAGAGCTCTATAACATCAGCACTAGGTGAGATTCTGGACAGTGTGAAGTGAATGTGGTCTAAACGCTACTGCTGCTCACTGCCAGTTCAGGCTCCACACACAGATTTTCAAAAATTAATTCCTCCAAGAATGAAGTACATTCTACCAGCTCTTTTCAGACACATAGCCAAAGAATGAAATTAGTGTCTAGGGGCCATGTTGGAGCTTTGTTTGGTTGGGGGGGTTGGTGAGGAAGAAGAAAAGATGGATACTGTATGCCACATCACTTGAGTCCATTACCTCATTTTTACTTCCTGATTATTCAGGTTCCTTCAGAAGCTAATAATCATGTTTCTTAAAATAGAACATCTAATTGCCATGAGTGTGACATTTGAGAGACTGCCCAGGATGGCAAAACCTTTTTCAGATCACTATGACCTAAACTCTGCTTTTACTCCTATATCAGAGTATTCTGATAGGATTGAGCCCTGCAATGTTAAAGGGAAATGGATTTGGTAAGGAGGAGACGCAAAGACTTCAAAGACAGTCCCTGTACACAGATTAAGCAGCACAAAAAAAATTTATTTTTAGATGGAAAACTTCAATGTTGAAATTGGCAACTAATACTATTTTATTAAACATTATGGCAAGATAAGTGCTTTTGATAATCTGTATGAAGTACCTTATTTACAGAGGTGAAGGCGTTTTTTTCACTCACACCTCTTCCGTCAGTTAGGTAGAGCCACTAAGGGAATCACCTATAGTAGTGGTTTGTTGGGTCCTCTTTAATAAAAACGAAAATTGTGTCTTCCTAGCTCCCTAGCTGTATGAAATAGAACAATTTCTTCATCTAAAGTGGTGAAATTAGGGGCACCTGGGTGGCTCAGTTGGTTGAGCGTCCGACTTCGGCTCAGGTCATGACCTCACGGTTCGTGGGTTTGAGCCCCACATTGGGCTCTGTGCTGACAGCTAGCTCAGAGCCTGGAGCCTGCTTCAGATTCTGTGTCTCCCTCTCTCTCTGACACTCCCCCACTCACCTTGCCTCTCTTGCTCTCTCGGAAATAAATAAAACATTAAAAAATAAATAAAGTGGTGAAATTATGTGTCACTTCTTCATTATATTTATAAAGAGTACATAATTTAATTATAGAACATCAAAGTATTTTTGCTGAAGAATGTCCACTTAAAATATCAAAGCAGGCATGTAATCAAAAGCATTTTTTTAATGGATCACTTCTTTGTTTTTAACTGTGACACCCACTAAAGGACACTGGGGAGTGACTACAAACCAGTTGTGTTGGGAGTGGTGGCTTTGTTTGTTTTGCATAGAAATTACATTTCAGTAAGCAACAGAACGTCAATGAGAATTTGAAGGAAGTGTTCTATACTTCCTAATATATTTCCAAAGTTCTCAAATACCCTGGAAAATAGATACATTACTTTCTCTGGGAAAAATTCTAAAGTCTTATTTTCTTAAGCGTTTCAGTGAATTCAGGGCTATTGATAAGGCATTTATTACATTTCTTCCCTTTAAACTCTACTACCCACAATCCTGGCTACTTTCTCCACCTGGGATTCCCAAGACATTTCGAAGAGATTTTCCCCTTTTATAATTTACTTCCTCTGTGGAAACATTACTTAACTGCCTTCACTCTTCCTTCAGAGAGCCTTGTTTGTTAAGTACAAATATGAGAGAAAGTTCTAAGGAAGAGTGGATGGGGCCTAATGACTTATTTGGTATTGAGGGCAAGGGAGATGACAGCATTTAAAGAAGAAGAATTGGGAGGCTTTAGTTACCAGTAGAAATGGAGATAATAAATTTATTTCTACAAGTAAGGATCATCTGCTGCAAAATTTCTTTACTGAAAAGCTTGTTGCCAGCTTGAGTTCTGGAACACTTACTGGGGTTTCTGTTGTTCTTTCCAAATAATAGTAGAGAAACTGAAAGTGAGAAATCAGCACCTGCCTAACCACCCATTCTAATTTTCCATCTATTATACGGAGTCATTTCTTTTTTATTTTCCAAAATAGTTTAGATTTTCTTCTGTCTGTGCTGTGTCACCTAAAAGTAGATTGTTTCTTAAGGTCTCGATTATATACTTGAAACTGGAAACTTGAAAGCTTTTCACTTGAAAATATATTCTTTGAAAGGTACTTATGCCCAAAGTGTTAGAAGAAATGGCATCTCTTGTTCGTGACTCTGATGAGCTTGATCCACTAAGATGCCAGAGATTGTATTAGTATGGGGGGTTCCAAGGCAACCAACCAAGAAAAATTCCCTGCCCCCAAAAGCTTACAACTTAAACATGCAAAACAATTAATGCCACACAATATGGCAGGTATATGGTAAAGAGGAAGGGAGAAGTATGCAAGGAGTCAACAAATTCTACCTAGGAAGTGAAGAATCACAAATGGCTTCACAGAGGTGATACCTCTACCTACTTTTAAACAAATAATAGGAGTTGATATCCCATGCATACAGAATAGGTGAGTGTAGGTACAGAAGCAGCAAACAAACTGATGTGCTCAGAGAATGTCAAACAGATCAGCATGTATAAAACAATAAGTATTCTACAAGACATAAAAAAAATGGATAGGCAGGCAGGATGCCCTTTACAGAAGACTTATGACATTTCTAGGGGCCTTGTGATTGCCTGTTCTACACCCACCCACCCCCAATCTCTATTATGTGGTAGCTATGCAGTTTGAGTAGGATTTACACCAGTCCAAGTTCAGAGCTGGGCCATGATCAATCTCAACCATCAAGGTAATTCCACACTCCTTGCTACAGTGGTTAGTTCAGGGAGAGACACCAACAAAGGTCTAAATGAGTCAATGCACTGCAATTCCCCAAGGGATTTGTTCAAAGAAGGTCCAATCAGCACAAAGCTAAAAGCCTTTTTGTGTGTGTGTTTGTGAGAATTGACTGCAACTGCCTTTTCTCTGAAGAAGGAAACTCCTTGTCTAATTTGCAGCTAAACAATGTCAGCCTGAGAATGAAGCTGATGGAGCAGAAGAGAGGATCAAAAGAAAAGTGGGAAAAAAGTGCATGAGGCACAGCCTGAGTTTTAGTGAGATGATCCAGTAAGTTGACTCTATCATTGAGACAGAGTTAGTGTTAAATTTTCTGATACAGCACATGTTATGAACTATTAAACATTTTAGTTAAAGACACAGTATCAGCAGTTTTATATTTTAGGGGAAACATTCAAGCCATGTGTGTGGAAAGAATTTGAAAACCACAAGCCACACACTGGTTACCTAACCTGATATCAGCCTACCCTGTCCCTGTGCTCTCCTACAGACACATCCTCTCCAGCTCAGCCTCAGCTTCAGGTTCCCTCCCACTGCAGACCCACGCAAACCTGTCTAATGCTCTGCCTCTGCAGATCTTCCCCCTTCAAAATGCCCTTGGCCAGACCCTATCCCAAGTGGTACCACAAGACTGGCAGACATCTGGTCTGACTGCAGGCCCTGCCCACTAATGAAAGTATCTCAGAAGATGACACAGGGAAAATGCCCAGCAGTTTGGTGCTCCTGCATCTCTGAAAATGCCTGGTCTGATTCAACTGAAGCCAAAGGCAGCCCCAGAATGGCCCACTAACAACACAGGGACCAAACTCTACCCGCAATAGGCAGAAAGCCATTACAAACAACTGGACTGAAGGCAAAAGCAGATCAGCAACAATAGGGCACACACAACACACATAGGAGACACACCTAAAGCTCCAAGTTCTTGTGAACTGGGAACATGGCACTGCAGGACACTATTAATACTCTTTTTCATAAGACCTCCACTTTCAAGAGCAGGAATTGTAGCTGACTTTCCTAACACATAGCAACAGACATAGACAGATAGGTAAAATGAGGAAACAGGGGAATGTATTCCAAATGAAAGAACAGAAAAAAATCACAAGAAAGGTGAATGAAACAGAGATAAATAATAATGCCTGATAGAGAATTTAAAGTAATTCTCATAAAGATACTCACTGGATTTGCAAAAAGTGTGGAATATCTCAGTGAGATCCTCCTCACAGAGATTTAAAAAAACAAAAAAGAACAAATGAGAGATGAAGAACTCAATAACTGAAATTAAAAATACACTAGACGGGAAACAAAAGCAAAAATAAATTACTGGTATTTCTTCAAAATAAAAATCTTCTGCACAGAGAAGCAAATAATCAACAAAATTAAAAGACAACCTTCAAAATGGGGGAAAACATTTGCAAATGACATATCTGATAAAGGGTTAGTATCCAAAATCTATAAAGAATTTATCAAACTCAACAACCAAAAGGCAAATAATCCAGTTAAGAATGAGCAGAAGGAGCACCTGGGTAGCTCAGTCAATTAGCATCTGACTCTTGGTTTTGGCTCAAGTCACGATCTCGGGGTCTTGGGACTGAGCCTGTGTTGGTCTCCATGCTGAGTGTGGAGCCTGCTTAAGATTCTCTCTCTCTCTGCCTTTCTCCCCCACTCTCACTCTCTTTAAAATTAAAAGAAAGGAGCAGAAGACATGAATAGACATTTTTCCAAAGAAAACATACAGATGGCTAACAGACACATAGAAAGATGCTAAACATCACTCATCATCAGGGAAATATAAATCAAAACTACAATGGGATATCACCTCACACATGTCAGAATGGCTAAAATTAACAACACAGGAAACAACAAATGTTGGTGATGATTCAGAGAAAGGAAAACCTTCTTACACTGTTGGTGAGAATGCAAACTGGTGCAGCCACTCTGGAAAACAGTATGGATGTTCCTTAAAAAGTTAAAAATAGAACTATCCTATAATTCAGCAACTGCACTACTAGAAATTTATCCAAAGGATAAAAATACTGATTGGAAGGGATACATGTATCCCAATATTTATAGCAGCATTATCAACAATAGCCAAATTGTGGAAAGAGCCCAAATGTCCACTGACTAATGAATGGATAAAGAAGATGTGGTATATATATAGATATCCACATATATCCATTATATATATAATATATCTCCACATATATCCATTATATATATAATATATAATAGAATAGTACTCAGAATATATATATATACTGTGTGTATATATATATATCTCCACATATATCCATAATATATATATCTCCACATATATCCATTATATATATAATATATAATAGAATAGTACTCAGTCATCAAAAAGAATGAAATCTTGCCATTTGCAATGACATGGATAGAACTAGAGGGTATTATGGTAAGTGAAATAAGTCAGTCAGAGAAAGACAAATACCATATGATTTTACATATATGAGGAATTTAAGAAACAAAACAAATGAACATGTGGGGAAAAAGAGAGGCAAACCAGAAAAGAGACTCTTAACTGCAGAGAACAAACAGAGGGTTGCTGGAGGGGAGGTGGTGACGTGGTGAGTTAAATGGGTGATAGGGATTAAGGAAGGCATTTACTGTGATGAGCACTGGGTTTTGTATGTAAGTGATTCATCACTTACATAAATTCTGCACCTGAAACTAATATCATATGTTAGCTACCTGTAATTTAAACAAATAATTTAAATAAATAAATAAATAGAAAAATAAAATGACTCTACTGTACTGAGAATGCTAATTTCCTTATTTAAATAAAAGCAACAGGTGGATAATAATAATAATAAAAAAAAACTAGAGGGAATCAATCGTAGACTAGAAGAAGCAAAAAAATGAATCAGCGACCTGGAGGACAGACTAATGAAAAGCAATCAAGTTGAAAATGAAAGAGAAACAAAACAAAATAAAACAATAACTAAAACTGAAAATATATTAAGGGAATGCCGAGACACCACCAAGTGTAATAACATTCACATTTTAGGGATCTCAGAAGAAGAGAGAGAAAAAGGAACAGAAAATTTATTTGAAGAAATAATACCTGAAAGTTTCCCAAATCTGGGTAAGTAAACAAAAGTCCAGATCTAGAAGGACAGAAAGCCCCCCAAAAATCAGCCCTGGGTGGTCTATAGCAGGACACATAGTAATCAAAATGACAAAAAGTAGTGATAAAGAGAAAAAATTTTAAGCAGAAAAAGAAAGAAAATAGTTACATACAAAGGAAAGCTCATAAAGCTGTGAGCTGATTTTTCAGCAGAAATTTTGCAGGACAGAAGGGAGTGGTATAATATATTCAAAGTGATGAAGGGGGAAAAAAAAACCACAACCAAGAATACTCTACCCATCAAGGTTTTCATTCAAAATAAAAGGAGAGATAAAGAGTTTCCCAGACAAACAAAAGTGAAAGCAATTCATGATCACTCAACCAGCCCTACAAGAAATGTTAAAAGGGACTCTTTAATGGGAAACAAAAGAATATAAATAAGAGTACATAAATAAGGAAGCTCAAAAGCAGTAAAATTTAGTATATCTATAAAAATTAGTCAAAGTTTTCACAAAATAAAAGCATGTAAAGTATAATACCATATACCTAAAATGTGAGGGGGAGAGAGGTAAACAATGGGTTCAAACATAAGCAACCATCAACTTGGAATAAACTGCTGTAGGCAGAAGTTGGTACATATAAACCCAATGGTAACCACAAATCAAAAACCAGTAACAGATACACAAATCATAAAGAGAAAAGAATCCGAGTATGCCACTAAAGAAAACCAGCAAACTCTGAGAGAAAAGAGCAAGAAAAGAAAGGAACAGAGATGAAGTACAAAAACAACTGCAAAACAAGTAACAAAATGGCAATGAGTACATACCTATCAATAACTACTTTGAGTATAAATGAATTGAACATTCCAATAAAAGGACATAGGGTGGTGGAATGGATAAAAAAGCAAGACCCATTTATGTGTTGCTTACAAGGGACTTGTTTCAGACCTACAAGTTTCAGACCACAAGGAGACTAAAAGTAAAGGTATGGAAAAGCATTTATTCTGAAAATGGTAGTAAAAAGAAAGCTGGGTGTTGTTTTTATATATAGACTAAATAGATATTAGAAGAAAGACTGTACAAGAGACAAAGAAGAACACTAAATAATCATAATGGGAACTATCCAACAAGAAAACATAATGATTGTAAAATTTATGCACCAACATGGCAACACCCACATATATAAAGCCGCTATTAATAAATACAAATGAAGTAATCAATAGTAATACAATAATAGTAAAGGACTTTTGCACCTGGTACATCAATGGATAGATCATATAAGCAGAAAATCAAAAAGAAAACAGTGTCTTTGAATGTCATATGGAACCAGATGGATATAACAGAGGTATCTAGAACATTCCATCCTAAAACATCAGAATAGAATACATGATTTTCAAGTCCACAGGGAATATCCTCCAGAACAGATCACATATTATGTCACAAAACAAGTCACCACAAATTCAAAAAGTTTGGAGTTGTACCATACATCTTTTTTAACCACAATATTATGAAACTAGAAATCAACCGCAAGAAAAAATAGGAAGAGAATACAAATACATGGAGGTTAATTAACATGCTACTAAACAATGAATGGTTCAACCAAGAAATCAAAGGGGATTTTTTTAAAAAATGGATACAAATGGAAATTAAAACACAATGATCCAAAATATTTAGATGTAACAAAAGTCTTTCTGAGGAAAATTTATAGCAATACAAGCCTGCCTCAAGAAGCAAAAAATCTCAAATAACCAATGCAAACTTACTCAAAAAAGCAAAACAAAGAAAGCCCAAAACCAGTCGAAGAGAAAAAAATAATAATACTAAAGATTAAGGCGGAAATAAACAAATAGAAACAAAAACAATAGAAGAGATCAATAAAACAGAGAGCTGGTTCTTTGAAAAGATCAACAAAATTGATAAACCTATCATCAGACTCATTAAAAAAAAAGAGGGAGACTTCAAATAAAAATTACAAATGAAAAGGGAGAAATAACTGACATTACAGAAATACAAAGGATTATAAGAGAATATTATGAAAAATTATATGCCAACAAATTGGACAACTAAGAAGAACTGGATAAATACCTAGAAATATATAACCTCCCAAACCAAACCAGGAAGGAATAGAAAACTTGAATAGAAAAATTAACAGCAATAAAATTGAATCAGTAATCAAAAAAATCCTAAAACACAAAACTCCAGGACCAGTTTCACAGGTGAATTCTACCAATCATTTAAAAAAGGGTTAATACTTAGTCTTCTCAAACTATTCCAAAATATAGAAAAGGAAAGAAATCTTCAAATTCATTCTATGTGGCCAGCATTACCCTGATAAAAAGCAAAAGCAAAAACAAAACCAAAAAACAACACATAGAAAAAAACACCACAAAAAAATAGTGGTGTTCATCATCACCACTGATGAACATAGATGCTCAACAAAATATCAACAAAATATTAGGAAATATTAGAAAACCAAATCCAACAATACATTAATGAAGTTATTGACCATGATCAAGTGGGATTTATTCCAGGCATGCAAGTGTGGTTTAGTATTTGCAAATCAATCAGTGTGATATATCACATCAACAACAGAAAGGATAAAACCCATATGATCATTTCAATAGGTGCACATAAACCATTTGGCAAAGTACAGCATGTGTCCATGATAAAAAGCCCTCAGAAGTAGGTTTAGAGGTATCACATCCCAGCATAATAAAGGCCATATATGAAAAACCTACTGGTAATATCACACTTACTGGTAAAAAAGTTGAGATCTTTTCTTCTAAGGCCAAGAACGAGACAAGGATATCTACTCTCACCACTTTTATTCAACATAGTACTGGAAGTCCTAGCTACAGCAATCAGGCAAGAAAAATAAATTAAAGGCATCCAAATTGGTAAAGAAGAAGTCAAACTTTCACTATTTGCAGATGACACGATACTCTATAAGAAAACCCTAGACTCCACCAAAAAAACTGGTAAAACTCATAAATGAATTTACTTAAAATTGCAGGATACAGCATACAAACTCAATATGCAAATTCTGTTGCATGTCTATACATTAATAAGAAATAAGAAACAGAAAGAGAAATTAAGAAAACAGTCCCATTTACAATTACATTAAAAAAACACCAGGGAATAAACTTACCCATGTAAATGAAAAACTTGTACTTTGAAAATTATAAAACATTGTTGAGAGAATTTGAAGATGACACAAACAAATAGATATGCCATGCTTATGGATTGGAAAAACAAATGCTGCTAAAATGTTCATAGCATACAAAGCAATCTATAGATTCAGTACAATCTGTATCAAAATACTAATAGTATTTTTCACAGAATTAGAGAAAAAAATCCTGAAATTTGTATGGAACCAAAAAGACCCTGAATAGACAAAGTAGCCTTGAAAAAGAAGAACAAAACTGGAGGTATTAAATCCCAGATTTCAAAACATACTACAAAGCTGTAGTCATCAAAATAGTGCGGTACTGCTACAAAAATAGACCCAGATCAACAGAATGGAGTAGAAAACCCAGAAATACACTCACATTACATGGTCAATTAATCTACGACAAAAGAGGCAAGAATATGCAATAGGAAAAAGTCTCTTCAACAAACTGTGTTGAGGAAACCATACAGCTACAAGCAAAGGAATGAAACTGGATCACTTTCTTACACCATACACAAAATAAACTCAAAATAGATTAAGAACTTAAATGTAAAAACTGAAAACATAAAAATCCTAGATGAGAGCACAGGCAATAACTTCTCTGACATTGGCCATAGCAGCATTTTTCTAGACACGTCTCCTGAGGCAAGGAAAACAAAAGCAAAAAATCAACTATAGGGACTGCATCAAAATAAAAAGGGTTTACACAGCAAAGGAAATAATCAATAAAACTAAAAGAGAACGTACTGAATGGGAGAAGATATTTGCAAATGCACATCTGATAAAGGGTTACTATTCCAAATATTTAAATAACTTATACAACTCAATACCAAAAACACAAATACTCCAATTAAAAAGTGGGCAGAAGACATGAACAGACACTTTTCCAAAGGAAAAGATAGCCAATAGACATATGAAAAGATGCTCAACATCATTCAACAGCAGGGAAATGCCAATCAAAACCACGATTAGATCTCACCTCACACCTGTCAGAATCTAAAATCAAAAGCAAGAAACAATAGCTGTTGGGGAGGATGAGAAGAAAAAGAAACCCTCTATGCACTATTGGTGGGAATGCAAACTGTTGCAGCCACTGCAGCAAACAGTATGGATGTTCCTCAAAAACTTAAAAATAGAATTACTATATGATCTTGTAATTTCATTACTGGATATATACTTAAAGAAAATGAAAACACTAATTCAAAAAGATATATGTATGCCTATGCTTATTGCATCATTATTTACAAAAGCTATATTATAGAAGCATCCAATGGTCCATTGATAGATGAATGCATAAAGAAGAAATGGTACATATATATTCAATGGAATATTACTCAATCATAAAAAGGAATGAAATCTTGCCATTTGCAACAACATGGATGTAGCTAGGGTGCATTATGCTAAGCAAAATAAGTCAGTCAGAGAAAAACAAATACTATAGATTTATATGTGGAATTTAAGAAACAAAACAAATGGGGGTGCCTGGGTGGCTCAGTCATGAAGCAGATGACTTTGGCTCAAGTCATGATCTCATGGGTTCATGAGTTTGAGCCCCACATTAGGTGAGGGTGGCCTCGTGCCCGACTTCGGGTGAGCTCGTGCCTGGCTTTGGATGAGCTCGTGAGCTCGAGTCCTGCACTGGGTAAGCTCCTGCCCTGTTTCCAGTGAGCATGAGCCGCATGTTAGGTCCAGACCCGCTTAGGGTGAACACAAGCCCCACTTTGGGTGAGTCCCATTTTTCTCTCTCTCTTTTCCTCTCCTCCCTCTGTCCCTCCTGGAATTCTCTCCTTCTCCCCCGCCCTTCTCCCCCTCACTCACCCGCGCTCTCTTTCTCTTAAAAAAAAAAAAAAAGAAGAAGAAGAAGAAGAAAGAAAAAGAAAAGAAAAAGAAACAAAACAAGTGAACAAAGAAAGAGACCAACAAAAAACAGACTCTTAACTATAGAGAACAAACTCATAGTTACCAGAGGGGAGCCGGAAGGGTATAGGTAATATAGCTGAAAAATATTAGAAGTACACTTATGTTGAGCACTTAGCAATGTATAAAATCCTTGAATCACTATATTGTATACCTGGAACTAATATAACACTGTATATTAACTATACTGGAAGATAAATGGTAGATGATTGATAGATAGATAGATCGATAGGAGATAATAATAACAATGAGGTGGAAAGAACAAAGGAAGGAGGGAAGGGAGGGAGAGAGGGAAAAAAAATGACCAAAAGAGAATGAGAGAGGTGTTGGAAATACCACAGAAAGTAAGAAAGATACCACTCATTCAGTTATAATTGTTATCACACTCTGACCTTGTGCCAGATGGGGTTCTGAGTGCTGAGATACACAAGGCAACAGGCCAATAAAACACACACTTTCATTGAGTTTATAATCTCTGTGAGTCATTTCTCACCTTGGACAAAGAGATTTCAGAGCAGTGGTCAGGACAAAATTCAAACTGCACATGTGGAAAACCGAGTGGATTAAAAGAAGCAAATCTCTCCATTGTGGTCTGAAATACTGAGAAGCATGGTCATGAAGCAGGGATCAGAAAGAGTAACTAGTTCTGGAGTGTCCAATCACAGGCCGTCTTCAATTTGTAAGATGATAATGAGCATGTTTAGGCTGTGGGATACAGATAAGAAAGGGAACAGTAATTATTGCTTGCAAGGTCCTAGAAGAGGCGGGATGAGTTTGAATCAACAGCACAGATGGCGAAGTCAGCCTTGAATAAAAAGAAAATGTGAAAGCAGGGAGGTGGTTGGCCATTTTTGACCTCCCCAGATGGAGTGTGGGGCTCTGCTCCATGGTCTTGCAGAGTCATCCACACGCCTCTCTTTTACTATTGTGATTATTTTTACGTACTTTTCTCCCTGATGAGCTTGAGTTCTGTGCAACCAACAGTGGTGTATATCATCTATTCAATAATGAAAGCAGTGCCCAGAACATAGCACATGCATAACAAATATGTGTGTTAACAGAACGCTCCCAGAGTGGAAGTGAGCATTCCTGACATAAAGGACTATATTCTAAAGGTAAAGGAATTTCCAGATAACCTTCGATTAGTTCTCACTTTATTTTCATGAGGCCTCATGCGTCAGTAAATAAAATAAAACACTTCACAGTTATAGTAGGGTTTTCTTTCTGGTTCTTACTAAACTTTCTTGCTATCATAGCTATAAATAAATATATAAACAACTCCATATGCATTCAACCTACACCCAGACAACTGTCATCTATCTTCACTGACTAAAGATCCTCCAAATGGGAACAGCTTAACTGCAGTTAACTCTTTTAAAAATGTGAAAGTACTTATGTTATGAAACTTTAGAATTAACACTACAACTTAGTGCTATAGGCCACTAGTTTACCCAAAGCATACATAAACATAGAAATCCCATTGAGTACTTTGTGTTGATGATAAAATCAGAACAGTTTTTTTTAGTTAAGTAAAGGTTCTTTAATGACTCATATAATCAATATTCTTTATGAAAGAATAAGATTTAAAATGTAGATTGGGTCTTTCCCTTCATACAACTGAGCACACTACTGCAATCACCACTCTTGCCCCTTCTTCCCCAAATGTCTCTCTAATCATATCAACAATGAATAGTTCATGACCCAGTGAATAAGGATAAAGTGCCTTACTTTTGTAAATCCTATTTCAGAAATATTTCAAATAGCTTCAAAGTTGAGGTGAGTGAACTTTCTTCATCCTTAGTTGATAAACTTGTTTTTAGTTCTGAAAGAGGGGACAGTAAGAAATAAAATATAAATGTGTAGTCACTACCTCTACAGAAGAGATTACATTCTCTATTAAGAATAAATTCTTGACATTTTGTACAACATTTCAAATCCAATTACAACCAAAAATTAATGCGATAATGATTTCTAAGTCCTTACCAATGACTCACGTAATTCAATCGTTGTTAGGAATACAAAACTTGCTCTGTAATGTTGGCTGTAATATATGTTACTCCCCTATTTATCCTTTTGTATATGTGCATCTATCGGGCTTCATTTGTTCCACTACGACAAAAAAAATTATAATGACTTATACTAATAGGGGTCTATTTTCCTCACAAACGATTGAAAGTAGGAAATGGCTACAGTTGGTTCAGTGATGCAATAGCATTGTCAGGGAATTGCTCTTTCTATCTCTCTGCTGTGCCATCTTTAGTGTGTTAATTTTTCATGAAGACCAGATTATAATCACAATATATCTGCTGCAGGTCTGGATGCCTGTCTATTTGCAAGGTAGAAAAAAATAGGGACAAAAGATGTAGGCCACCACTGTTCATTATTTCAAGAAAGGAAAAGCCTTTGCAGAAATGTTTCCATATACTATCATTTGTGTCTCATCAGCCACTCTTAGCTGAAAGAGAAACTAGGAAACCAGAGAACAGGATCCTAGATATTGCATTAAACCAAACATTATGCATTGCCAAGGGCTGTGCTCATTGTGATCTCAAACAAAATAAAAGAACAATCATAGGAAAAAAAAGGGAGAAGATGGAGTTGGGGTAGACATATCTGCCATAGTACATAATAAAGTCTATTGCCTAGAATGTTTGGACAACACAATTTTACTTTTTTTAATTTTTTCTAGTTAAAAAAACAGCTTAGATAGTAACAAATCTACTATAATCTCAAGAGCAGGGACTGTGATTTCCTCTACTTTGCTACGATACAGATACAATAACTGACATAGCAGATATCCAATACACATTTGTGATTAGATGGGTAAATAAATGAATGGATGAGTAAATCAGTGTGTGAATTACTGATTTTCAAAAACTCAAATGTCACAGCATCATTCAGTACTAAAATTATACTGAATACTATTTTATGATATATTGTGAAGTTATGATCCTCTCATGTTTCTAACTTCTTTCTTATTTAATATATTAATCCAGCTTGATTTTGTTGTTACCATTGTGTAAATTTAAGGTGTGCAATATATTGATTTGATACACTTATATATGGCGAGGGGATTGCCACTATAATATTGGTTAATACCTCCATCATGTCACAAAGCTACTATTTCTTTTTTGTGGTGAAACTTACTCTCATAGCAATTTTCAAATATATAACATATATGTATCTGTGTGTGTATACATATAACTGTGTTGCACATTGGATTCCCTAGAACTTAAGTTATTCAAAAGGTTGTACCCTTTGACCTACATCTCTTCATTTCCACCACTCTCCAGCCTCTGGTTACCACCACTCTAGTCTGTTTCTATGAGTTCAGCTTTTTTAGATTCTCCATATAAGTTGAATTATGTAGTATTTGTCTTTCTCTCTTTAACTCATTTCACTTAACATAATGCCATCAAGTTCCATACATGTTGTCACATATGTTAGGATCTCCTTTTTTATGGCTAAATAATATTCCATTGTGTATATATGTCACAATTTCTTTATCCATTCATACATCCACAGACACTTTGATGTTTCCATATCTTGCTGTTATGAATAATGCTGCAATAAACATAAGAATGCAGGTATCTCTTTGAGATCCTGTTTTCATTTCCTTTAGGTATATACCCAAAAGTTGGATTGTTGGATATTACCAGAGTTTTATTTTGAATTTTTTTGAGGAACCTCCACGCCATTTTCCATAGTGTCTGCAACAATTTACATTTTCACCAACATTGCACACATTTTCCGTTTGCTCCACATTCTCATCAACACTTTATTTCTTGTCTTTTTGATACCATTCTAACAGGTGTCAGGTGGTATCTCATTGTGTTTTTGATTTGTATTTCGCTGATGACTAGTGATATTAAGCATCTTTTAATGTACCTGTTCAGCATCTGTATATATTCTCAAGAAATATGTCTATTTATTTCCTCTGTCCATTTTTAAATTACATATTTGTTTTTTGCTATTAAATTGTGTTATCTTTATATATTTTGGACATTAACCCTTTAACAGACATATGATGTGCAAATATTTTCTCTCATTCTATAGATTCCTTTTCATTTTGTTAGCGGTTTTCTTTACTATTCAGAACCTTTTAGTTTGATGTTGTCTCACTTATTTTTGCTTTTGTGCCTTTGCTTTTGGTATCAAATCACCCCTCCCAAATCATTGCCAAGAGCCATGTCAAGGAACTTAGCCCCTATGTTTTCTTCTAGGAGTTTTATGGTTTCAAGTCTTACATTCAAGTCTTTAATCCATTTTGAGTTGAGTTATATATATGTTTTAAGATAAAGGTCCAGTTTCATTCTTTTGCATGATGCTGTCTTGTTTTTCAAACACTGTTTATTGAAGAAACCATCTTTCCCCCATTTTATGTTCTTGGGTCATCATAAGCTAATATGATAATTTCTTCCTTTTATTAACTTTGGGCTTAGCTTGTTCTTCTTACATATTTTTAACTTCTGCAAAGCCCTGTGAAATTTAAATACAGTTTCCTTTCTCAAACAGGAGAAACTGAGTTCTTTATATATTAAGTGTATTAAGGATGAACCACAGAGTAAATGTTCACAGTAAATGGAAGGAAGTGAAGAAAGGGAAAGGGGAAGCATGCAAGGGGGAGAAAAGGAAAGAAACAGAAAGGAAACATTCAACCTAGCAAAATATTGTCAGGGTTTAGATGGCAGCCAGAGGTCCAAGGGTAAAATACAACATCATCCAAAGTACTGGAAAAAAAAAAGTTGTTGATTTAAGTATGTCTTCTGAAGTTTAAAAATAAAACCAGAATTCAATTAAATAGTCTTTGATAATATTAAAGTACAATGGAAAAGGATCTTAATTATATAGGGGCATTAGAAGCTCCTTAAATAATAGAATGGCATTTCTATCTTTTTAAAGACTACTAAATAGCATGAAGCAGGCAAGCATTTCCTTTTCCCAGTAAATCCTTTTCTTTATTGCCCAATCTTCTTCTCAACCTTCCAGCTTTGGCAAAAGGGAGTCACTCATTAGACTGAGAAAAGGCCCCTAGATTGCCTACTATCAAACTAAGAAAATCTCAATAGGAAAAGTAAAGAAAGTTTCATATCCTCTTCTGAGCTCTAGATGAGCTTATGACATATAAAAATAAGTGTTCCACAACCTTGTTGACAGTGCAAATGAAAAGCTTTTTTTTTTTGCAGTTATTTTTCAGAGATTTTAATTTCCATAGCGGGGATAAAAAGAAAGTTGAAACGTGTCCCATAGTCCTTTACTCTCCACCACACATGAAAAGACTTGTTATACTGATGGAACATTGCCATCCTAGTGTGCTGTTGTTTTAACTGCAAGGCAAATATTAGAAGGAAACAAATGGCACCATAAAATTGTAATTCTACACAAATACAAACCAGTCAAGAGATGGCAAATTCATTAGGAACACAAAAATTTAAAGCACAAGACCTTAGAGAACAATGAAGCTACTCTCTCATTTTAATGAAGAATAAACTAATATTTAAAGCTATATAACTGGATGATAGAGGTCAAACTAAACTCAGGTATACATTGGCATGTGATTAATCCATTTCATCATGCTGTAAATTTTTGAAAAGTATATGAGTATCCCTGAGTTTACCATTGTAATCATCAGATACATGTGGAAATTTGTATGTAAATTGTGTAATTAATCCAAATTTTGACAGATTTTCATTGACCACTCTGATTTGTTTAATGGCCAACATGATTATGAATTTTAAACTGTCCATATTAAACGGGTTGTTATTGGCTTTTATTATGCATAAATTATTATGCATATAAAAAATAATGTGTGGAAGTTTATGTACATACTTGCCTATTAAATTCTAATATGCATAATATAGACATTAAACCTGGGGTGAAGTCTGTCAGAGCTATGCTGCAGCTGGTGAATATCAAAGATAGGGCTATTTGCCTTCAAGTTAATTGTAAATAACTTTTGTCTGAAATAGAAAAGCATTGCTGCAGTTTTGCATTCATTTAAAATCAGTCCAAATTGCATATGTAGCTGCCACAGACTAGATTAAAAAAGTTAGTATTTTCATCAAAAGGGTATGTGCCAATCATCTGAAATGCTATGTGCTAATCACAAACATTGTCCTACAATGCCAACTTCCCTAATTGTGTAACAAATGTTTTCTTAACTATATAGTTATATGAAGGATGGCATAATAAATATTATGGCCATGTTTTATTTAATTAGTAATATGCAATTTACTGGAAATTAGTGGGCTTTTGCCCTTTAGAAGAGTATCTCTGTTTTATTCAGAAAGTTAGCTGAATGTTATGTTAATGAACATACCAAGTTAATATGATATAGTTCATTCTAATGAAACTATTAGCTATTTCATTTGTGAAATTATAAATATGTTTCCTAAAAATTCAACATTAGATATTTTCTTTTTTTTAATGTTTATTTATTTTGAGAGAGAGAGAGAGAGAATGCAAGTGGGGGAGAGAAGCAGAGAGAGGGAGAGAGAGAATCCCAAACAGACTCTAAACTTTCAGTACAGAGCCTGACATGGGGCTTGACCCTATGAACTGTGAGATCATGACCTGAGCCAAAATCAACATTTGGAGGCATAACCGACTGAGCCACCCAGGCACCCCTCAACATTAGATATTTTTATATTCTCTTGTATCCTATTCTAAAATTTCTTAAATGATTAATATTTAAACAATATACTTTTCTCACTTCAAAAGCTAGTTAAATATTCATTTTGAATGAGGAGACAGGAAGGCATGCTCTCTTCTCATACCATATACAAAGACTAATCAAAATGGATTAAATATCCAAATAGAAGAGTTAAAATTCCAAAACTCTTAGAAGAAAATAGTGGAAGAACTTCATTGATCATGGATTAGATAAAGCCTTCTTAGACATGACACCGAAAGCAGGATACAAAAGAAAAAACAGATAATTTGAACTTTATCAAATTTAAAACTTTAGGAAATACCAACCAAGAAAGTTAAAAAACAACCCCCCAAATGGGAGAAAATATTGGAAAATCACATATCAAATAAGAAACTTATATCTAAAATACATAAAAACTCTTAAAACTCAATAATAAGAAAAAACAAATAATACACTTAAAAATTGGCAAAGGGGGCACCTGGGTGGCTCAGTCTGTTGAGCATCCAACTTCAGCTCTGGTCATGATCTCACTCATGTGTTTGAGACCCACTTCAGGCTCTGTGCTGATGGCTCAGAGCCTGGAGCCTGTTTCAGATTCTGGGTCTCCCTCTCTCTCTGCCTCTCCCCTGCTCAGGCTTGGTTTCCTCTCTCAAAATAAATAAACATTAAAATTTTTTTAAAAAAATTGGCAAGGGATCTGAATGGATACTTCTCCAAAGGTATACAAATGGCTCATAAGCACATGAAAATATGCTCAGAACCATTGATCATTAAGAAAATGCAAATCAAAATAGCAATGAGGTACCACATTGTACCCAGAAGGATGGTTATAATAAAAAGACAAATAATAAAAAGAGTTGACAAGGATATGGAGAAATTAGAACCCTCATATTGAATAAAAATGCTGCAGGGGCTTTGGAAAACAATTTGGAAGGTCCTGAAAAGGTTAATGTAAAATTACCATATGGCCAGCAATTCCACTCCTACATATAGAGAGACATGAAATGAAAACATACGACTCTGCAAATACTTGGACACGAGTGCGTACAGCATCATTATTCAAAACAGTTAAAAAATGAAAACTCAAATATCTTCATGTGATGAATGGATAATAAAATGTAGTAAACTCATATGATGGAATGCAATCAAAAGGAATGATGTACTGATACAAGTTTCAACATGAATTAACTTTGAAAACATATTAAATGAATGAAGGCAGTCACAAAAGACCATGTTGCCTGTTTGTTTACATTGAAAGTTTAGAAAAGACAAATCTATAGAGATAGAAAATAAATCAGTGGTTACCTAGGACAAGAGAATGGGGTGGTGGAAACAAGGAGTGAGGGCTAACGGGCATGGCATTTCTTTTGAGGATGAGGAATATGTTCTAAGACTGATTATAGTGACGGTTGCACGACTCTGAATATACTGAATATCACTGAATGTAGACCTTAAATGGGTGAATTTTATGGCATATGAATTACATATCAATAGAAATGTTAAACAAAAAAGACTATAAGGTATGATCTTGTGTTAGTAAAAGAGCAAAGAAGGAATGAGTAAAAGGAAGGGAAGAGGCCTAGAGACAGGGCTGAACCATAAGGTAAGGGCTGGAATTGAAACTGGGAGGATTATGTCAAAGATAATGAAATAACAATAACAGTAACTCATACTTTACACTAACATAAAGTATGTTATAATACATGAATTACATATAAGAACAAATAGGGGTGCCAGAGCTGGCTCAGTTGGTTCAGTATGTGACTCTTGATCTTGGGATTGTAAGTTGAGTGTAAAGATTACTTAAAAATACAATCTTAAAGGGGCACCTGGGTGGCTTAGTCGGTTAAGCGTCCGACTTTCGCTTAGGTCATGGTCTCGCGGTTCGTGGGTTCGAGCCCCGCGTCGGGCTCTGTGCTGACTGCCAGCTCAGAGCCTGGAGCCTGTTTCAGTCTGTGACTCCCTCTCTCTCTGACCCTCCCCTGCTCACGCTGTCTCTCTCTCTCTCTCCTAGAAATAAATAAAACATTAAAAAAATAAAATTAAATTAAAAAAATACAATCTTAAAAAATAAAATAAAAAGAGGGGCACCTGGATGGCTCAGTCAAACATCCAACTCTTGATTTTGGCTCAGGTCATGATCTCATGGTCGGGAGATTGAATCCCCACATCAGGCTCTGTCTTGTGCATGAGGCCTGCTCAAGATTCTCTCTCTTGCTCTCCTTCTGCCCCTCTCCAGCTTGCTCATGCATACGCATGTGCACGTGAGCTCTCTCTCTCAAAACAAATAATAATAAAGAAAAAAACAAGTAATACAATAACCAAAATTCAATAAAATAACGAGAAATCAGATCTTAAAATATTTACTGTACGGCAGCACAAAATTATTCTTAGTACCTTTGACTTTAAAATTAAATCAATATAAACACTGTGTTTTAATAATGGTGTTTTGGGAGGAAAAACATACTTCAGAATTAGTCATAAGATGGATTCAACCCGACATATGCCACTCACCAATTGATTAACCTATTAAAGTTATCTGGCTTCTCCAAGCCTCAGTTTCCTTATTTGTGCAATAGGTACACCAATACATTTCTCTTACTGCTACGAAACATCTAATGTACTTCTGCTTGGCATGGTGTTGGATTTCATACATGGTAGCTGTTAGTAGAACTAGTAGTAGAATCATTATCATTGGTAACAATTACTACCAATTGCCATATTCTACTGAAAGTTCTAGCAATAGAATAGTCCAAACTTTGTTACTTAATAGAATTTTGTTTCTAGGCTCCACAGGAGGATGTAGCCAAGAAAACAAAACAAAACAAAAACAACCTCTTGTTTTCTATTCCAAGTCAAAGTTATAGAAAAGCAAATACTATTCATTGTATAAAAGAAAACATAGGGGGAAAGAATAAACATAAACGGTCTGAAACCCAATCATATATATTATTACAAAATAATATAACTCTCTCATCGTGATATCACCATTTAAAAAAGAAGATTAAAGTGAAAAGAAAATAGAGCTAGAGGTATAGAAAATAGAAGACGTATATAAACTGAAGTCTCAAAAGGGAGAGGGAGAACAAGAAAAATATATGCAACTGAGGGCAAATATTTCCTTATTATTATTTCATTAACTTAAAAAATGGACAGTTTCAGGGGTGCCTGGGTAGCTCAGTCAGTTAAACATCTGACTCTTGATTTGGGCTCAGGTCATGATCTCATGGTCGTGGGATCAAGTCCCATATCAGGCTCTGGGCTGGGCATGGAACCTGCTGAAGTTTCTCTCTCCTTCCCTCTCTGTCCCTCCCTTGCTCGCATGCACTCATTCTCTCTCAAAAAAAACCCCAAAAAGGACAGTTTAAGTTATGACAATAACATAGAAAAACAAAATGACATGTACATTTTGTAAATTTTGAAAAATGTTTTTATTTATTTTTGAAAGAGGGCACGTGTAAGAGGGCAGAGAGAGAGGGAGGCAGGGGATCAAGAGTGGGCTCTGCACTCAGCAGAGAGCACGATATGGAGCTTGAACTCACAAACCATGAGACTGTGACCTGAGCTGAAGTTGGATGCTTAATCGACTGAGCCACCCAGGCACCCCATGACATATAAATGTTGTATACTGCAATACCATATTGTAAAATAGCATAATATATACATATATACATAATAATTAGAGCCAATGATCTGCTATTTTTATAGAGAGATCTCCTTTAACTTTGAGAAGTTAATTAGACACATGTATTTGTGCATTTATCCATAACATCCCCACTGAAATGGCAATTAAGAAATAAAATGGCAAAAAGCCATAAGGAATGAAACAAGAGGAGAATAGACATGAAATTTCAAGTTTTTACTAGGGCATGGTAAAACTGAAAGCAGATAGATAAGTGGTAGCTGGCCCCTCCACACCCATGAAAGGCTGGGAATGGAAAGTATAAAGGATATTACAGGTGTTCTTAAAAGAGTTGTGTTGGTTTTAAGTCTTGTAAGTGTAACAGAAAGGTATGGATAGGTCCCATGAGCCTAGCCATTGTAGCCAGGCAATAATTTCTCTATCTTCATTCCAGGAGAGAGAGAAGATTTTTTTCTCCAGGAAAATTATACCAGAGATGTTCTGTACAGAAAACAAGCAATGCAAGGCACAGTGCAGGAAGATTAAGAGAAAATTTACATAATAAAGAGTGGATCCCTGGTTCTGGTTCCCTTACTCCCTACTAGTCCCAGAATGCCTTCAGAAAACAGACTGGAAGATTCCTCTCTGTAGTAACTGAACAGTCCTAGAAAACGGATTCTCTTTCCACGGCATATATAGCTCAACAACCCATCAATTTTAATGAAGCCCATTCTTAGGTAGGTACAACTTGGCACACAGAACCTCTGTATCCCAGTCTTAATTATTAATGAACACCCAAAGAACAGCAGACATTTAAAAATATCTCCAACATGAAAACCAGAGAGGGACAGTTGGGGAAGAGAAAGGAGGGATATTTTATATAGCATCATTGGATGGCTTTGTAAAAGACATTGAATAACTTCTACCATTCAAGAAATGCCATTTTTGAAAGACAGAAGTTAATATGTTTAATTTATTATCAAAGTTAAAGATATGTAGCTGATATATTTATTCATGCATACATTTCAAAGATTCCTATGCATCTTCCAATTTCTAGGCATAGGCAAATTACTAAGAGTAAGCAAAGAATACAACAGTAGCTTACAGCCTAGAAGATACAACCACACAACCTCTCCCTAAAATTACAACAGAGTACAATAAATGATAAAGTACAGGAACAATAATAAAATATCTTAGAGAGTCTCCTTCCCAAAGCACTATGAAGTCAGTGTAAAACAAACTCACAAATAATATTACTCATGTAAATACGTGCTTGTTAAAGTAATAGAAGGAAATATTTATAATTAAATACATTATTAAATTTTTTTTCTCTCTTTGAAAACTAGAAGCTTTAAGGGTAAACCCAATTTCAAAGAAAACTGACTACATCAGACATTCTTAGTAGCACTCCAGTTAAAAGAGCAGGCTTACTCATACTAATCAACTGTTGGATTGGGCTTTCTATTTTCAACTGAACTATTACTATGAAGGCATTTTAAGTGGTTATAGAATTGACAAGGAGCTTTGAACAAATTGTATTAAAATCCTTTGAGAATTGTACTTAATTAAGCAATGATAATTTATCAACGGCTTTACCAAGCTGTTAACCAGTCAATTTCACATTCATAAGAAGCATGTATACAAAAATACATTAAACATATTTTTTTTTACAAAATCACAATTTGTTCTCCATCAAGGACATGTATCAATCCATCTCCTAAGTACTAATGCTTTGTGGTAATTTTGTTCTATTTTAAACACTCAGAGTCTACTTATTTGTCTTAGTAAATTTCCAATAGTAGACATTAATTACAGTAGGGCCTGTTTCACATGTATTAAGAACTGGCAATCCAGTTCCAGCATAGGGTTTTACCTTGATATTTCAAAAGCACCCTTGTTTTCACAGCCATCATCTCTATCACTACAGCTCTGTAGAAATAACCAGCAGGACATTGTGAGGACAAGAGACAAAGCTGTGTTTATCTTAAGTGCATACTGTTTTTTTCTCAAAGTCCCATTCAGTACTCCAATTGGTTGAGCACTTACTGCTACAAATGCACGCAAATCACCTTATCTGGCTGTCCAGAAGCTATATATGCAAATTACATTTCTATAGGATATCTTCAGTTTAAACTGTGGTTTATATGTGTTGACATGATAAGATGCTGATCAAAAGATTGGTAACCTTGAAGATATTTAAGTGTCAAAACCTAATGGTTTTGTTTTGATTTCCTTGCTAATTTTCTCCACATAAATGTGATCATCTGTTGTATCATACTTTACTCTTTCTATGAAAGTTTATATAGTATATCTCAGTATGCTCAGGATACCTTCTAGAGATAGATAGATTGGCATTATTCCCACCTGGAATTTTAGGAAGCTGAAATTGGGAGAAATGAAACATCTTTTTTAAGTTACCAAATTGGTAAATGGCTAGAAAAAAACTGAGTCAAATTAGTTCAGCTCTAATGCAATCCTCCTTCATGATCTCTATGCCTAGTTTTCTCGTGAATACAAAGAGATAACTGCCATTTTCCCGTTACTTTGACAAGTACAGACTAAACAAGAAATTGTGAAATGGTATTGAAAATATTAAAAATAGTATAAATAATGGTTGTAGGTAAAATGCAATTTTAATAGTACNCAATGAGAAACAATGAAATCTGGCCATGTGTAGCAGCATGGATGGGCCTGGAGGGTGTGATGCTGAGCGAAATAAGTCAGGCAGAGAAGGACAAATATCATATGTTTGCACGTATAGGAGGATTAGGAGGAACTTAACTGAGGACCATGGGGGAGAAGAAGGGGGGAAATGGTGGGGGAAAGGGAGAGAGGCAAACCATGAGAGATCTTGAATGCTGACAAACTGAGGACTGATGGATGTAGGGGGGAGTGGGGATGGGTATGGAGGAGGGCACTTGTGGGGATGAGCACTGAGTGTTATGTGGGAACTAATTTGACAATAAACTATTTGTAAAAAAAAAAAAAAAAGAAACATGGATTTTTTGGTATTGATTATTTCTTAGCTGGAGGGCTAGAATATACAGTAGTTCCATACTGTTCATATCTCTTTGTGATCAAACAGTTGTTTTTCCATCATACCATCATAGGAGACTTAATCACTACTTGTTTTTATATTCACATAGTCTTCAACTTTTTTCTCCATTCACGTTACATACAGTGTGCAAAAACACCATGCTGCAATTCTCACGGTTATGGAAACAAAGAACAATTTGGCAACAGAATATCATTTAAGTGTTTATGTTTATCTTGTTCACTACTCCTGCCCAATAAACTAACTGTGCTCCAACTCACATGGAAGACTGTTCCATAGTGACAGAACTGCAACTTCCTAATTAAGCAGTCTTTCTCCTACAGCATCTTGTACCTATTTGGAAAATAACTTATGAATCTAGCTAGCTAAAATAGGAATTTTAATGATTTATGTATAAAAGAACCAACCTAAACTAAGAACACAGTTTTCCTGTTGGTGTTTTAGGTATTTATATATATATACATATATATATACATACATACATATACATATTATACATATATACACACATACATATAAATATGTATACATACATAGGCATTTTTCTACTTACAAGAAAATAAGCATTATTTTATAATAGGGATTACTTCCCAATACAGTCTTCCCCTGTGTTTTATGAAATCATTAAATTATACTTATTTAACCTCTTTATACCTTTTTATTTGACTACTTTCCAAAAGAACTAAGCAATTATCTTATGAATTTAATGAATGAATGAAATCAATCTAAATTATTATGAAAAAAATAAAGCACTTTTCCCATAAACTTAGGGAGAGGTTGCTTATTTGATTGCTTTAATTTGCATTATGAGTTTTCATTTTACTCTGCAGTAACTTTTCCAAAATAGAAAAAAACAGTACTTGAAATAAGGCTCCTAAAAAGTGACCTTTTGATGTCATGGAATGAGTCAGTGGATCTTACTTGTGAGGTTTATGAGGTCAGGCTTACCTTGTGTAGTTAGCCAAATAACTCAAGGAAAATATAAGCCATTAAAGGCAGGTTATATTATGTAGGCCTGCACTATTTGTGTTAATTCTGTCTACACTACTTATATCTTTTTATAACTTCTCAGCTTTTTTGTTAGTTTTACACTTTATGTCTGGCTTTTGTAGCCATCGGAACAATGCAGTCAGCTTAATTGAAAGGAACAAGGGAGCTTCAACTAAGTCTTAAACCGAGACCAATCAATATTATCAAAATAGTGCAATTTGTCCTTAATGAAAATCTCCTTTCTGGCAAAATCTCAAAAAATAGACTATTAGCATCTTGCCTATTAATATATGTCCTTGCATATTTAAAACTAAAAACAAATAAGATCTTTAAGCACTGACATATTCTGGATCTTTCACCTAAGCTTTTGAAAGCACTTGTCTGTGATGATTTAATTCATATTAAACAACCTAAAAGCAGTGAACTTTATAACTGACGGAGATTCTGGTATTTATCTCACTGAGACTCTGGTTTCTAAGATGTAGTAGGATATCTAAGGAAGCAGCCTAGTTACTCATTCTCTAGTTTACTCAGAGTAACCCTTGCTGAGTGCTAGGATTGTGTCCTGCCTACTGGGTTAAGTATCTGTGAACTAAATAGCCAATGGACTATCTCTAGGTCACAGCATCCTGTTGCAGCATGCAAGGTGCATTTTCATCACTGATACCTAAGCAAATCTGTTTGCTACAGTAGCATGAGCAGAAACATCAGAAACCTCAGATCCCCCTTGCATCATAGGTAAGGTCTTTCCCACATCTTCACTTAATATAATTTACTCTCCACGTGTACATTAGAATTGGTAACTCCAATTGCACAAGTCCACACATGGCATCTGGAAACATCCTTCTGTGTAGAAGGTGGATCCATTCCCCATCTGTTTGCTGAGGTGGCATAACCTTGGGACTCTTTCCCCTGTTGTCATCTACAAGATTTGTTACAAATTACTCTGGGTACAGTGTAAAATCAAGGTGGTCAATATTATATCTTCTGGGGGAACTACTGTGTCCTATTAGGAAAGCTATAAATCTTGACTTCCTCTGTGATTATTTTCACTATGCTTTCCTAAATGAGCGGCCATCAACACATAGTCATATATTATAAGGGACAAGGGCTGAAAAATGCAAATCAGGGTACACAGAATCAAGTTCCCTTGCTTATGAATTATGTGAGAGGGGCACCTGGGTGGCTCAGTCGGCTGAGCGTCAGACTTTGGCTCAGGTCATGATCTCACAGTTTGTGGGTTTGATCCCCGCATGGCGCTCCATGCTGACAGCTCAGAGCCTGGAGCCTGCTTCAGGTTCTGTGCCTCCCTCTCTCTCTCTGCCCCTTCCCTGCTCACGTTCTCTTTCCCTCAAAAATAAATAAACATTAAAAAAAAGAATTATGTGAGAGAATAAAAATAGGGGGAAAATGTGATCATCTGAAATCATTACCCATAATAATGTGGTCAACATTTCTTGAGTACCAAGTACCAAGTATTATGGTGTTTTTATATTCTATCAAATTTAAATTTGTGAATCCAAAGAACAAAGATGATCTTACCAACAGAAGAAAGACTGGCTGGAAAATACAGGTTTAATCTATAAAAATGATCTATCTATATGAGATGGTCTTTGGAAGGCAGAACGTATTGACAAGTAGGAGAGCAGAAAGGATTTTCAGTATAAGGGTTCCTTTCTGGGGAAGAGGATGTAGAACAGGGCTGCGGTGAAAGTCCTGGGAGGGACAACCTGTGGGCTGTGGGCGTGGTGCTCTGTACAAAAACAAATCTGCCCTATCCTTCCTGGCATTAAAGATTTGTTCCAGTGCTGGAACCTTCCAAGAAGCACTCAAGTTTCTAGGGGAGTTCCTAGTAGGCTTCAGCTGAAGGGACTCTGTCTCCCGGGCTATATATAAAACTGGAAAATGATTCAAAGCCAGCAACAGGAAAGGTCAAGTATTTTTTTCAAGGTCACATCCACTAGAGACGTGTTAATCCTGAGACACCACAATGGATGCCTTACAAGAAAGCCTTGAATGAATCCAGGTCCCAGTACCCTATCTCCTTGGTCATCCTTCCCCCAGCCTGAATTCTCTTTGAGGAAATGCCCCCTTTGTGAAATTGTGAATAAACAGATCTCCAGGCCCACTCAACGCGTGGTTCTCAATCCCACTTCTGAAGATGGCTGCCTCTAACTCCCCCTCGGATTTCCTTTTCTGACCTCACCTCATTCCTAGCCACTCAACCAGAGAGAGAGACTTGAAAGGGGAACTAAAAGGAAAAGGAAAAGGGGACGAAAGGCGTTTAATTCTAGATGTTTTCAGAAAGGTGTTCACGTCATTTCCAGATTCCATGAAGAGATAATCTCCAAGGTATCACTCAAGTTAAGGAGACGGGACTTTTCCCTCCCCCGCCCTTCTCCACGCACCAGTGGAAGACGAGGGAGGAGACGGCTGAGAGAAGACGGAGCCAGGGGGAAAAGTGAGAGAAGCAAGATGAGAAAGGGGTGTGGAAGGAAGAGATGAAGGCGAGAAAAGAGAAGTGTTAGGGGTGCTGGCGAGCCCCCGGCGCCCGCCCGCCCGCGCCCGGGCCCCAGCCGGGCC
>NW_027531917.1:10379122-10399765 GCF_008692635.1 Crocuta crocuta | reverse complement strand
GGGCGAACGAGCCGCGCCGGAATTCCAGAACTGCCCTTCCGCACTCTGCCCGCGACCTCTGCTCCCCCGGGGCGATGTTGCGGGGAGCAGGAGCGGTCCTGGGCGGAGCAGGTGCTCCGGGCTGGGAGGGAAGGAGGGGCCCCGCCCGGGCCCAAGGACAAGGGGTCCCGCGCCCCACTTAGGGCGCAGGCTTCGGGCGCTCCTACCTGGGGGAGCCGCGGGGGTGGAGAGAGACCGGGCACCGGTCAGAATCCAGCACTGGAGGGACAGTGGAGTCTTCGAATCCATCCCCCGGTGGGATGCTTCTGGGGAAAATGGTTAGAGAAAGGCGAGGAGCCCGGGAGAGGAGCAGATCGGGGAAAAAGGCTGCAGTTTTCTAACTTGATTTCCCGCGGGTGCGAAGCACTAAGGTAAAGGGCAGGAGAGCGCTTCCACCTGGCGGCCGCGCGGGGCCTGGGGGCCCGCAGGTCCCGCCCGACTAAGGAAGACGCCTTCGCGTTCAGGGGGGCGGTTAGAGCGAGGGTTCATAGTCAGCGTTCCGGTCCCCACGGGGGCAGGGGAGCCGCATCTGTGGGCCCAGAAAGTTAAGGAATGAAATGGAGATGAGGAGAGAATACATACGGAGAGGAGTATTTTGGGTGCCTCAGACGCTGGGTTGAGGTTTGGGGTTATTTCCACTGGCGCGAAAGAGGTGGCCTTTGTAGCGCACTGGATTTGAACTAAGGGTGCACTTCCACGCACTTGGGAGGAAACCTTGAGAAGCCTTCGTTTTCTGCATATAAAGGATTTCCCAGGCACCTTGTCGATTGTCATGTCGTTAAGCTGATTTGTTCAGGGAGCATGTAAGATGACATAAGCAGGGCAAGTCACCAGCCACTCAACATTTCTGAAAGATCCATGTAATCATTGCAGTTTGCCTGAATGTTAGTGGGCGTGCTCTACCCAAAACCAGGAAGGTGGAACAGATTCAAGTCGGGTCTCACTCTGGTTCCATTTATGTGCAAATCTTCGAAGTGTGATTTGGTGAACAAAAGTCTTAATCCTTAAGTTTGAGTCGTTTCCTTTGTCCATGTATTTGTTGAAGAAGGAGGTGTGGACTCTGAGCTGTTTTCACTGTGGTGTGGGAGTGTCAAGGAGCCAGCTGCAAACTTCTGGAAGAATCTCCATCCCTCTGGTCTTGCAGTTGCTCTTCCTCCTTCTGTTTCCCTTTCTCCCTCTCCAGACTCAGGAGCGGGTTTGAGTGTCATCACTGTGCATCTCCTCCAAGGAAAGTATGTAGCTCTCGCTCCGCTCCAACCCATTCACACCTGTCAGTGTTGGACTTGATAAGGAAAGTGCTTTCTCCCTGTTTCCAATCCGAAGTGTTTCTCTCTGCTTTAGGTGGCTTGTTTGTTAAACTCAGGTGTTTCTAGAACAAATGTTATACTTGCCTGGTATCAGCTTAGGAGTTTCCAGACATGACCAATAACTTATTTTTGTCCAAGAAATTTTAATATATTTTCCCAAACCTTCTTTGGTCAGTATGAACCATTTGTCAAGCCTCGTCCACTGAGACTTATTACAGAGCTAATGAACTTAGTTACATCAAGAGGTTGTTCCCTTTCAGCAGTATATGAAGAGCTCTGACGGAATGAAGATTTAAAGAATAGTGCAATTTTTGACACTTTAATTAAGTAGGCAAGTTTTATAGATGCCTGGGATTGAGCAAGAGCACATTTGTAAAGGCAGCTTTTTCAGTCTTAAATTCTTAACTTGAAATGAGAGGAATAATAGTTTGGATTTTCTTATCTAATAAGTGTGATCCCTTTTCCATATGATTAACTATTACTGATATCACTGCAAAGATTTTTAAAGGGCACTTTCTGGTGTATTGGTAATAAATAGCTAGTGTAAAACAACATGGATATGATAATATTTGAAAGGCTATGGCAAGATTCTCTTTTTTCAATAGGAATTTAAGAGTGGAAAGGATACTGATTGAGCCAGAGTCAACAAGATGTCGCGTGTTGCTTCCTGACTGCTATTAACTGAAAGCACTAATAATCCTTAGGTGGTAGGGTCCCAAGACCCGTAGTAGGGAAGCTTCTGTAGTGATCTGATATAGAACCATAGCTCCTGTGCCCCACAGTGAGAAACCTTGCTTTTCCACTCCCTCAGTTCCAAATTAGACAAGTGAGAAATACTCCCTTCTGCTCTAAAAGTGACAAACTCTTGAAATGCAGTAGGAAAACTCAGAATTGGCATCTGTAACAGAAATTATTACTTCCACTTGAAAAGGTGCAAAGAGAAATGTCAGAGCCTAGGACCAAACATAAATAAGCTAAAATTATATCAATGAGTACATGTAAGTATTAAAGAGAGAAGACTGTATTGATCTGATCAATTTTCAGTGGTGTTTCCTTCTGAAAGAAGTGGTAGGTGGACTTTTTACCCATGATATGCAGTTTCTATTTTCTTCTATGTACTATAGGAAGCCATGAAAGCATTTCTATTTGAGAACAGTTTTACCAGGATCCTCTTGACATTGTGTTGATTTAATTTGTATAAAGACAAGAAGGAGTGTAGAGAGGCTTTTAGGAAACTACTAGTTTCGTACCCTAAACTTTGAGGAGACTAATAGCCGTGGATATGCCAAATCCTGGATATTTTGGAAATAAAGGTGACAAGACTTCATGATGTATTAGACATGGTTGCTGGCAGAAGGAAAGCAATCAAGGTTCATGCCTAGATATATGATCAGAGCAGCTGAAAGAACGCAATTGTCACCAACCAATATGGGAAGAGTTAGGAGAAGCAGTTAAGTTTTGAGCAGCCTATTAGATCTTCAGATGCAGGCATCACAAGAGTAGTTGGGACTGAGCTCAGGGGAAAATCAGAGTTGGAGATAAAAATGTGTAAGTCACTACTATGTAAGTGCTATTTAGAACAATGGGACTCTATGAAATGATTTAAGGAGAGAATGAATTTAAAGCATCAGACTGAGAAAAGAGTTCTAGAAGAACCCGAAATATGGACACTGAAAAGAGTAGGAACCAGAAAAAGAAACTGAGAAGGAGCAGTAAGTGAAATAGGGGAAATCTAGAAGGGTGTAATATCATGGAAGCCAGAAGAAGAAAAGTATTTTAAGAAGGAAGAAGTGAGAATCAGCTGTGTCCAATGCTGCTGAAGAGTTAAACTGTATGAAGACAAAGAACTACCTTGAAATTTTATTTGGCCTTGATGAGAACTATTTCAGTTGAAATAGTGGTGATAAAAGATTGACCGATATGGATTGAACAAAGACGGGTGACCTTGTGATTTCAGTCCTAGGAATTTATCTTACTGATATGTTTGCACTTAGGAAAAATAATATATGTTCCAAGTTACTCCCTGCAGGTTTTTATATAGATAAACAATTGAAAGCAATGACTACCTGTAAGTGGAAACAAACAAAATAAACTATGTGCATCCATTCAATGGAATACTATCCAGTTGTTAAAATTATTAAGGCACCTTTCTGTGTACTAACATGAAAAGGTTTTCAAAGCATATTAAAGAGAAAAAGTTGCAATGTAGCATGGTATGTTATCATTTATTAAAGAACAAAGGCAAATGAGCCTATGTATGAAAGCATATATTTAAAAACTGGATAATAGTGGTTGTCTACAGGGAAGAAAACTGGGTAGTAGGGTTCAATAATGGGAGGAAGATAAAGTCTTATGTATACTTGGTTAGTCTCGTATTTACTTTAATATCTTTGAATTAAGTTATTGAAAATACTGAATAAAATGTTATATACAAATCACAAAAAATTGGAGTTTAAAATAATACTGAGGAAAAAGAATGGAAGAAGAGGAAACAAAAACTCTTTATAAAATAGCATATTCAGGAAAAAAAAGATTAAAAGGAGTTATTTTTAAAATGAGAGCTGTAATGTTGGAATGAGACCAATGAGAATGAACCAGGCAGAAGCAAGAGTTGATTTAAAAAATAGAACAATTGTGGGAGCAAAGTCATTTAATAATTGCTACGGGATGGAATTCCAGAACCTAATGAGCGACAGAACTAGCAATACTAGGAATAGGGACAGTGCATTTTCCTACAAAGCCCCAGGCTTGTATCAGTCCTTCGGTCAGCCTCCTATATTCCTAAAGCTAAGTGCTGCCTGGGACATTTGTAGAAACTCCTCTAATTGACTCCACTATAGAGTCTTAGTTCTAATGTCACTTGAACACTTAAGCTCTCATCAGATCTTTTCTTACCATTGTTTGGCATTCTCTCCAGCTCTCCAAAGCAGCCTGAGCACAGCTTGCCACCCATCTCAAAACTAATCCTGTCTCTGTCCCTGCCCCCATTACTCTCAGGATGATTCTTCTTTACTGGGAATTCAGACACTCCCAGAAATGAGGGTCCCTCCACTCTTCTGATTCCTGTATATTTAGTTGTTCAACTACTTTCCTTCCCTCCTATCCTGTAGTCAAGCTGACTTCCTCTCTGCTCTTGATCCTACAACTGCCCCATTCCAATCTGAACCTTGCTTCATAAGCCATTCTTTTTATCACTTGCAACTTTAACTTCTTTGTTTAATGACCCCATTGTTTAAGTTTCTTAAGATCGTATCAGTCTCATCCTTAAAACAAGCAAACAGAAAAGCCTGTCATGATCCTGAACAATCCCTATATCTAGTCCTATTCACTCCTTTCTCAGTTTCTAAAAAAAACCTAATTTTTATTTCTTGACACCATCTCCTTCCCTCCCATTAACTCCTTTCCCACCATAACCTGGCTTCCACCCCTACACCCCATGAAACTCCTGTGGCAACTGTTATTGTGTTTTTTATTTTATTTATATTTTAAAAATTTAAAGTTTATTCACTCATTTTGAGAGAGAGAGAAAGGGAGAGAGAGAGAAAGAATGAGCTGGTGAGGGGCAGAGAGAGAGGAGAGAGCGAGAATCCCAAGCAGCTCCACACCACCAGCATGGAGCCCAGGCAGCTCCATGAGCCAAAAGATCATGACCAGAGACAAAGTTGGACATTCAACTGACTGAGCCACTTAGGCATCCCATGTCATCATCTTTTTAAGCCAGAAGCTACTAATCACTGAAATCTTAGCTTGCTAAACTATGTAGGAGCATTTGACAAAGTTAACCATTAACTGTTCATAGCTTTACTTCCATTGGACTCAAAGGTAACTTTCTTGCTCTTGAAGAAAGTTAGTGGCAGCACTTTCTTGGTCCAGTTTCTTTGTCTTTGAATTTTACTTGTCCATTCATTTGGTGATCTTCTTCCACAATCTATCCTCAGCTCTCTTCTCCGTTCACTGCCATTTTTCTTGTTCTCCTTTGGTCAAAGAACCCTTTGAGAAACTAGAAACACAAAGGAACAAACAATGATGGTATTTTCTTCCTAAGAAAATAATGCACATAAGTACAAATATTTATAGATAACTTTTGTCAATTAACAGACTCTCACTGAAGTGCATGTATGGGAAGTGGAATCTTCCTACACCTTATAAAATGATGTCATTAGCTACTGTGGTTTCAGTTACTTCCAAGTGGGTCCTAGTTATTTCAAATGAGGACAAGTTTCAATTCTAACATTGCTCATTCATTAATGGTTCTTTGTCTCTGTACCAAAGTCTAACACATACTACCTTCATGAGTTTGTCCATACCTTCACACTACATTATTTCTTCTTTACATAATTTAATTTGAATCACATTTTAAAATGTAAACAAATAAAAATACTTTCTTATCACTCTTGTTAGTGAAAAATCAATATTGCTGCCACAAATAGTAGGCAATGATAAAAAAAGTAACACAACAACAAAAAATAATGATTTTATTAAATTTTAATCAGGTAAAATTATTGCCAGCTAAAAACCTTGAGCCTGAGGCCAACTTGCCCTCAGCTTCTAAGGGAGATAACAAAAGTTAAAAACAAATCTTCAACAAGCTGCAACAGTCTCAAAGGGAAAGAAAATTGAAAAGGGAATACATTCCTCACTTTGTTATACAGTGCTATTTAATGCCATGACCTAGTACAAGTCAATTCATGTCATGTAGCACCAATGGGACTTGGACTTGGGAAAATTTCCCTGTCTATTGCAAACCCGCTCATTAAGCTACAGACCCTGGAGATCACCACATGGACAGATAATGACCTCTAGGCCCAGTCAACAGGCTCACAGTTAAACTCATTTTCTTTCTCCCCTAAATGTAGAAGTTTCTTATATTCTATATCCCATCAGAGAAACTCCCGATTCCTTTTTTAAAACTTCTCTCCATACCCAGTCAAATTCAATCAGTTTGATGGGTCTTTTGAATCTACTTCCCTGATCATCCATTACCTTACTTTTAACTCAATATGCCTGGCCTGGACTCTTTTAAGTACCTTAAACCTCATCTCCCTGGACCAAGCCTTGCCCCCAAGAGTCATTTGTCCCATACTGCTACTAAATTAATTTTAGAGATTAGTTCTGTCCCATGCTTAAAATCCTTTGGTGGCTTCCCATTTCCTCTGGGAGCAAGCCAAGCTATTTAGCTCACTCTTGTGGCCCTCCTTTCTCTGGACGTCTGCTCCACCTTCCTTCTACCATTCCATCTTGCCCATCTGCCAGCCACACTTCAGCAATAGGGAACTCCTCACTGACACATGAGGTTTTCCTTTCTGTTCTTTCCTTAGCTCTGAATTCCTTCCTCTACCTGGGAAATTCTTAGTCATTTACCAATATTCAGATATTATTTGTTTTCCTTTCCAGACCCTTCCTGTAACCAGAAAACAACTCACTCCTGAACACTGGTATGAACATTTGCAAGCTTCCATGCTGTACTCACTAGAGATATGTATTTTTTAAAATTTATTTACTAATGTCTTTTCTCCAATTATACCAGTGTGTCCTTGGATAATGGATTGAGTCCTATTCAACTCTATCTCCCTGACTGAATGAGCCATAGTGTTTGGCGCAAAGGACATCATTCACCTGCAGTGAAAATGCCTGTAAACCAGCCATGACACTGAACATTTCACAAAAACCCTTATGTGGGAGAGTGATTTTCTAAAAATCATTGCAAAGATGTCTTTCTCTATTCAGTGGTGCCTCTATCAATGGCATTTCACTGTTTCAAACTATTTCACAAAATTAAAAGGCCAAGAAACTCAGAGAAGCTTCCTAACATAATCTGCTGTATCCACCATCTCCAAGCCAGATGGCTGTTTTTCTTATATAATAAAACCGCAAGAGAAGAATATTATATAACTTCACTCAATAATCCACTTTAGTGTTCAACTACCTTTACTTTCTTATACAATGTAAGTGGACATTGCTGTAGTTCTATTTTTTTATGAAGTGGACAATATATGGTTACATTTTCCTTGTATCAATTTTTCATCCATTTCAAAACAATGTCAACTAATAATGAAGAAAACTATCTGAATTAAATCAAGACTTATTGATACTCACTCATCTTTTGCAAATGTTTTCCTGTCAGCTATTCAAGATATAGAGATCTTTGGCTCCAGTTCAACTTGAATCCTTCCTCTCTTTTTGTGTTATTTCTCCATCTTGTAATTAGTGTATATGAGTGTATTCACAGCTCCATTTCAACATGAATATTTCCTCTCTTTTTGTGTCATTTCTCAGTCTTGTAATTAGAATATATCAATGTATTCACACACTCATGGTGAGAACTAATGGAATAAAATCTTTGAGATAGAGGTTTTATAGAAGTAGAAACCTGTATATACACTAAGGCAGTCAAAGTTATGTGCAAATACCTAGCCATCAAAAGCCCTAATTTTATAATTATGTTTTCTTTAAATCTTATAGTATGTCACTTCTTGAGGCATCTGTCACATTTTAAAAAGTTTATTAAGTATGATTTTCTTTTCGTAATGCCATAACAAGTAAGAATCCTGATTAATGCCTTGATAGCTAAGATAATGTCAGGGAAAGACTGATTTGGCTCATGCTTACAAACAAGGATGGTTTAGTTATGTGGTACAAGTAATAATGAATAGGTGAGCTGGATATTTTCGTAACTCATTAAGTAATGTGTGAAATAATGAGTTCCAGATTTGGAAAGTGGTCATTTCAACATTGTGTCTGTGAATTGGCCAGTGTAGCCACTGCAACACAGCACGAATAATTCAAGGCATCTTTTAGCTGTTCTTGGGCTTCTGGGCAGCTATACTTGACAAGGCAAAGATCTGTCATCTTTATAATTCTAGTTGAAATAAAAGCAGTGGAATTCTCTATTCTTACCTTGCATAACTACAGTCTAGACTGTGTGATTTTGACCCTTTCTGTTTTGACAAAAATACCTTGAATTTCAGATGCTCTGAGAGCCATTTTCTCTCAAATTCATCTGTAGATTTCCCTCTCCCCCTCTTTCCTTATTAAGCTCAATTAGAGCCACCTTTGGCCCTAAAACACAGAAGAGAGAAACTCATATTCTTCCCTTCATAAGATATAATCCTTGAAAGGGCTTTCAAATAAAAGAGTTAAAGTCCTGACAGACCTCATTTTTGTCCTAAAGGTTACCTAGGTTTAGCTAAAATCTATGCAAGTTTCCTTTCTATGCTTATCCTCTTGGTATACTCTGTCACTAAAAGCCCATGGCAACCATTCATTAAATATCCTTGCTACCTCAGGACCTAAGTGGAGAAAATCTGCCAAGATCATTGCACTTTTTAAAAAGTAATAAGTGTTTCACTTATTTCATTGCAAAATTATAGATAGAAAACAATTCTGCACTGGCTAAAAAATGTTACCTTAAAATCAGTATCACACATTGGAGCATTAGATTTTTTTTGGAAGAACATCTAATTTAATGTCAGATACAAATATGTAGAATTTCATAGGGAAACAGCAGGAAAGTGGTTTCTGAATGAATAAACGTATGATTGTCTACAACATACAGAAGTCGTTATTGGATCTCACAAAATGTAAATAAGAGATAGAAAGAATGCTCCTGCCCTGGACACAAATTCAATGAGTAGAAGAAAAGTTGACAAAATTAGAACTACATATACTTCTATGAGTACAAACAGAATGGCTTGAGAATTAACTGATAATTTTTATAGTTGCTATCCAATGTATCATTACATTTTATCTTCACATCCAGATAGAAATGATTATCCCCATTTTATGGAAGAGGGCAGTGATACCCAGAAACTTAAATGATTTGTCTTAAATGGTGGGAGGAGGGGACAAATCCACATTTCCAATCCAAATTTCCACATTGGCCCAATCATCTTCCAGCTATAGAATATGTTGCCCCTTGACCCTAAAGTATCTGAGGAAATACTGCTTCCTCTGAATTCTTTTTTAAGGTAGATTTTTATCATTTTCATTGTTAGTTTTAAACTAAAATGAATTGCAAAATTTACACTTAAATTTCTTTAACCTTTATTCATTTTTGAGAGACAGAGACAGAGTGTGAGCAAGGGAGGGGCAGAGAGAGAGAGGGAGACACAGAATCTGAAGCAAGCTCCAGGCTCTGAGCTATCAGCACAGAGCCCAACGCGGGGCTTGAACCCATGAATCATGAGATCATGGCCTGAGCCACCCAGGTGCCCCACAAAATTTACACTTAAAACTGAGAAGCATTGTTTCTCTGCACTTAAAAGTATATGATTGTCTAGTTTTTCTATATGAAATTTACTTCTTCTTTTCATTGAATTCATCTTGTCTGATATTACCCTTATTATCCTTCTTTTAGTTTTTAGGTTTGCCTCAAATTTGTTGGCCTGAATCACTTAAAGTTGAATTTTTCTTACAAGCAAACTATTATTAGCTTTTATCTTTACCTAATCTGGATACTTGATCTGGGTACTTTTCCCTTTTAATAGGTGATCTCATCTTATAAGTTTTAATTAGCTTCTTTAAATACCAGGTTCCATTATACCTGGAGCAAAACTTTATCAGTGATTTCTTATTTTTTCTTTGGTCATTATCTTTTAACATTGATGGATAATTTCTTGATCTGTTTATTTTTTTGATATTATAAACAAGTAGAGTTGATGTATATTCTATTAGAAATTGATATAGGTAGGGGCGCCTGGGTGGCTTAGTTGGTTAAGCGTCCGACTTTCGCTTAGGTCATGATCTCGCGGTTCGTGGGTTCGAGCCCCGCATCGGGCTCTGTGCTGACTGCCAGCTCAGAGCCTGGAGCCTGTTTCAGTCTGTGACTCCCTCTCTCTCTGACCCTCCCCTGCTCACGCTGTCTTTCTCTCTCCTAGTAATAAATTAAAAAAAAAAAAAGAAATTGATATAGGTCATTGTTTAAATTTCTTATCATTTCCAAGATCGTGTAGCCTGATAGAAAGTGAAGTGAACATATAATTTCAAAAAAACCTTTTTTCATCAAAATGTCATCATCCCTTCCATTTGATGTTACTGCCCTTGCCACAATCAACTTTAGCAGTGTCCAATTCCTTGCTTGGCCAGATGACACATTTCTGGATTATCAAGCCTCTCAAGGCTCCAAGGAAACAGCAAGCATAGGAATAATACCTTCCCTTCCTACCCAAACTTTTTTTTGCTGCCATTCCTTGACCCACATATATGGTATGTCAGGTAGAGCCTGCTAGCATTCATTCTCTTTGCTTCATCCCAGATACAGCTTTTCTGAAGGAGGTAAAATTTTAGTTATTTTTCACTATGCCTTCCATCAAATTGACTCACACTATTTCAAGCAGAAATTCCTTTAAGTTTGGTCAGGAAGATGTCAGATATCACTAGTTTTTAACATTGGCTCAATCATTTCCTTCTTTACTGGTTTATAAGTTGTTTTAATATGGGGCACCTGGGTGGTTTAGTCAGTGAAGCCTCAGACTTCAACTCAGGTCATCCTCTCACGGTACATGAGTTCAAGCCCTGCATCAGACTCTGTGATGACAGCTCAGAGCCTCAAGCCTACTTCAGATTCTATGTCTCCCTCTCTCTCTGCCCCTCCTCTGCTAACACTCTGTCTCTCTCTCTCTCTCTCAAAAATGAGTAAACATTAAAAAAATTAAAAAAATATACTCAAGTGGGTGAAGAACTAACTATATGCAACGTTGTAAAGAAATTCCTCAAGTTGTGGCTTTTGACCCAGTTTACACATCATGTGAAGAAGGATAAATTACAACTTTGTACAGGTGTTATTAATTTTAAGAAGCATTTGGCCAGATGTGTATACATTGAATTCTTTATCTATCTGAGATAGATCTTCTGTCAGCTTTTATAAGCTTAGAATACTAAAACTTTCTTATTTCCCCCAAAATAATCTCTTTTTTTAAATTTTTTAATGTTTTGTTTATTTCTGAGAGAGAGAGAGAGCATAAGCAGGGGAGAGTCAGAGAGAAAGGGAGACACCGTTCTCTGAATCTGAAACAGGCTCCAGGCTCTGAGCTGTCAGCACTGAGCCTGACACGGGGCCTGAACCTACAAACTGGGAGATCATGACCTGGGCTGAAGTCGGACGCTTAACCAACAGAGCCACCCAGGTGCACCTATAATTCTTTAATGTACCAATGATCAATTGATCATATGTACCAATTGATCATAGACTGTGTACTCATATATCATCCTGATTTCAGGCAATTCATTAACTTATCTCTTCTCATAGTTCAAAAAGACTACTCAGTGCATACTTCTTAAATTCTCACTTAGAAGATATTTTCAGTTATACATGAATGGTGGTCATAAAATTAGGATTTATCCAATACTCTGGCTCACTGGCTTCTTTAAATGATTACTTTAAAATCTTCCCTTGTGGTTCAGTTATTTTTGGACATTCAATAGAGTTCTGTTGTGAAAAGAGCAGAAGCAAGTTCTCAAACTACTTGAATTCAATAGTTCTTCACACAACTACACATTTAAACTGCAGTTTGAAAAGGGAGCAAGGTAGGGTTATGGGTAAATAAGGGGAAAAAAAGAAATTGATGGGTTTTGTTTCCTAATAGTGGGAAGTCTTTGCAGCATAGAGGACATGACAATAAATGTTTCAAATGTCAACGGTGGAAAACTCAGCTCCAAAAGATATGTAATAACAAAGGAAAGAGATTAATGTTAAAATTATTTTTTAAATGCTTTTAAAGATTCTGGATGAAAACGTTTTGAATAGTGGTGTTCTAGTAAATGTTTATCAACCAATATTGAGGGAGGGAGAGCAAGAACCCAGATTTGTAGATTGCCAATTTTCGAAGTGCAAAGAGTGTAAATGCTCCTGACATGATCAATTTCAAACTAACAAAGTGAAGTCAATGAACCCATTTGGTACAAAATGGGCCCAGTGGTTTTCAGCCAGTGACAGCTAAGTCCAGCATACCCCTAGTATAATCTTAGTAACGTTTTTAAAAATGATTACCAGGCTATGTAAGATCTAACTGGTAAAAACAAAGGATATTTTGTACCTAGTGGTATGTACTTTCATATTTAATGTAAGGAACAGGCAATGTAATGCAATTCAAAGTGATTGAGACCATTAGGATCAGAAGCTGATAGGTTCAAATCCTAGCACCATCACTTAGTGTGTGATTTTAGCAAAATTATCTAATTTAAGCCTTAATATATTCATCTGTAAATTTCTGAATAATGAAAGCTATTTTACAGGCATCTTGTGATGACTAAAAGATACAATAAATAAGAATGTAGCTAATATATAAGTAGATAATAATTCTCCATCTTCTGTACTACTCATTTCCTTCTTCTTGCCCGTACTCATTAGAAAGTAGTAAATCAGGTCAGAATTGATGTAATATGATTAGTAAGGATGGTTTGCACACCTATGTAGCAACCTGAAAAATTGCTTTTATATAGGAGGGAAAACTCTTGAGAAATGTAGTTACCACAGAAGAGAAGAATCACTCACATTTGTTTTCCTTTCCATCTTTGAAGTGTCAAAAGTAAGCATAAAACTTTGAGGAACTAAGGGGGCAATGGCCCATGGATAATCTTTACAACTCCATGTTGTTGCTCATCATTTTTCAGGCTCTATGGTAAAGGAAAAGGAAGAGAAAAAATGTAGAAAGAGTATTGAGTGGATCAACCTGTGGTATTTGCCACAGAAATACAAGTCTGAAAAAGGTAGAAATAATATGTCATGGAAATTCGTGGAAGAAAATAACTTTTGGCTATCATAAGCAGGAAAGACATAAAAGCCTGACATTTGAAATGATAGTTGCAGGATTTTGATGAATAGAACTTGTCAGATTTGGGGTATTTTCAGTGAATCAAACAAAAAAAGTAAATTGACATGGAAGTATGAGACTTTTTTTAAAATAAGAACTTCTGACCTTTTTAACGTTTTTTAAATGTTTTATTTATTTTTGAAAGAGAGAGAGAGTGGGGGAGGGGCAGAGAAAGAAGGAGACACAGAATTGGAAGCAGGCTCCAGGCTCTGAGCTGTCAGCACAGAGCCCAAGGTGGGCCTTGAACCTACAAACTACGGGATCATAACCTGAGCCAAAGTCAGATGGTTAACCAACTGAGCCACCCAGGTGCCCCTGAAAGATTTTTTTAACAGAAAAATGAGTAACCTAAGGTATTTCAGTTGCAGACTAGACCAAGGGTACGATCAGGAGATACACTAGAAGAGTAGCTTGGTGTCTAATCAACAAATGAGCCTATGTGAGGTTTTCCATTTCTTACAAAATTAACATATTTGAAGATGCATGTACTATGTTAGCTGCTTTACATATATTTTTTATTTAGTTCCCAAATCAATACTAAAAAGAAAGCATCATCTCATTTTATGGGAAAGGAAACTATTGCCGAATTAAATATAGATGATCTAGGGTTATACAACTTAACAGCAGTGGGACATTGAAAGGTTTTGACCAGGAAGGTAACATCATGGGGAGTACACATTCCTATAGTTATTTGATATTTGCTAATTAAAGTTCTTAACTGATTCAACAGCAAATGTAAAATTAGAAGATATTATTGCAGATACAGAAGTGTAATTCTTCATGTAGCAGATGATAATGTCTTAGTGGCTTTCCTTATGGAAGCAAGAGTGATGGACCTATCATTTCACTTCTTCCCTCTTTACAACATATCATTGAAGATGCTTTTCTCCTTTCTAGTATATTAAACAGAAGTTATTTAGGCAATTATTTCAGGATTTTCATCCAACTTTTCATTGAGGAATATGTTAACCTATTTAGTCTCCTTCAATGACTTAGTTTGGATTAATTTTTCAATTTCATTTGCAGAGAATCAAGCCTTAAGGAAATTTGGAACATGACAAGAGAATATGGTCCAGCAAAGGACACCATACGCATATATATGATTCTAGTGGAGAAGAAGGACTTAGTTGAGTGGCTAGGGATGTATCATTCTCTTGTAATTGTTCTTACTGAAATTGCCAGTGATCTCCAAATTGATAAATTCAAAAACAACCGTCAACTTTCATCCTATCTTATAGCTTGGCTATAATTTATGTAAGTCACTTCTCTTTAAAAAAAAAAACACACCACTTTATTGAGGTATAATTTACATATAAAAAGCTGTAAATATTTATTTATTTATTTAAAATGTTTTATTTATTTCTAGGAGAGAGAGAGAGAGACAGCGTGAGCAGGAGAGGGTCAGAGAGAGAGGGAGTCACAGACTCTGAAACAGGCTCCAGGCTCTGAGCTGGCAGTCAGCACAGAGCCCGACGTGGGGCTCGAACCCACGAACCGCGAGATCATGACCTAAGCGAAAGTCGGACGCTTAACCGACTAAGCCACCTAGGCGCCCCAAAAGCTGTAAATATTTAAAGTATGTTTATGTTTAGAACTTGGTATATTTGGACATAAGTATACATCTGTGAAACTATCATCAGAATCCATACCATAAACATATCCATCACTTCCAAAAGTTTTATGTTGCCCCTTTTATTATTTCTTGGTAATAAGAACACTTAACATAAGATCGACACTCTTAGCAAATTTTAAAGTATACAATACTGTATTATTAACATAGGTGCTACCCTGTTCAATACATCTTTAGGATGCATTCATCTCCCATAACTGACTTTGGACCCTTTGACTAACACCTCTGCATTTGCCCCTCCCCATAGGCACTGGAAATCACCATTCTACTCTCTGTTTGTAAGAGTTTGACTATCTTTGATTCTCTGTATAAAAATGATCATATAGTAGTTATCCTTTTGTGACTGGATAAGTCAGTCCAGTCTTAAGGTAATATTCTACAGGTCTATTCATGTTGTTGTAAATGGCAGATTTCCTTCTTTTTAAGGCTGAAAAATAGTAAGGTAATATTCTACAGGTCTATTCATGTTGTTGTGAATAGACCTGTAGGTCTATTTTTTTTCCTTAAGGTAATATTCTTTTTTCCCTTAAGGTAATATTCTACAGGTCTATTCATGTTGTTGTGAAGGGCAGATTTCCTTCTTTTTAAGGCTGAAAAATAGTAGTCCAGTGTGTGTGTGTGTGTGTGTGTGTGTGTGTGTGTGTGTATGTGTATTTATGTTATATATATAATCATATATTTATGACCATTTATGTTATATATGTATATTAAATCATACTCTTTATACAATTGGGTGGTTTTTGATCTTGGTTTTGTGCATAGTGCTGCAATGAACATGGGCATGCAGATATCTTTTCAAGATTATAATTTTAATTCCTTTGGATATATACCCAGAAATGAGATTGCCAAATTATATGTTAGTTCTATTTTTAATTTTCTAGGTACTCTTCATAGAGTTTCCATAGTGGCTACAGCACTTTACTTTCCCACTGCCTTGCACTAGGGTTCACCTTTTTCCACATCCTTGACAAATTTGTTATCTGTTGTCTTACTGAGAATAGCCATTCTAACATGTGAAATGGTATCATTCTGGTCTTAATTTGCATTTTCCTGATGATTCATAATGTTGAGTACTTTTCAATATACCTGTTGGCTGTTTGTATGCCTTATTTGAAGAAACAGCTATTCAGTTCCTTTGCACATTGTTTAGTCAGGTTTTTTGTTTGTTTTGTTTGCTTTTGCTATTAAATTGTCAAAATTCCCTATATATTTTGGATATTAAACCTTTATTAGATATATGACTTGCAAATATTTTCTCCCATTTCATAGGTTACCTTTTCATTCTCTTGATTGTTTTCTTTGCTATGAAAGCTTTTTAGTTTGATATAATCCCACTTGCCAATTTTTGCTTTTGTTGCCTGGGCTTTTGATGTCTTATCCAAGAATTACTGCTAAAATCAATGTCAAAAAGATTTCTCCTATGTTTCCTTCTAAAAGTTTTAGTGTTTCACACCTTATGCTTAAGTCTTTAATCCAGCTTTAGTGAGTTTTTGTATATGGTATAAGATAAAGGTTCAATTTCATTCCTTTACATATGTATATTCAGTTTACCCAACACCATTTATTTATAGAAAAGACTTTATTTTCCTCATTGTGTATTATTGGCACCTTTCTCAAAGATCAGTTGACACTTTTATGTGGATTTTATTTTGGGGCTCTCTATTCTGTTCCATTGGTCTATATATCTGTTTTTATGCCAGTACCATAGTATTTTGATTATTGTAACTTTGTAATATATTTTGAAATTGGCAAGTATGATACCTCCTTCCTTGTTCTTTTTTTCTTTTAATGTTTTTTTATTTATTTCTGAGAGAGACAGCGTGAGCAGGGGAGGGTCAGAGAGAGAGGGAGACACAGAATCTGAAACAGGCTGTCTGTGCTGACAGCTCAGAGCCTGACGCGGGGCTCGAACCCACGAACCGTGAGATCATGACCTGGGCTGAAGTCAGACGCTTAACTGACTGAGCCACCTAGGTGCCCCCCTCCTTCCTTGTTCTTGCTTAGAATTACTTTGACTATATAGGACCTATTGTGGTTCCATGTGAATTTTAGGATTGTATTTCCTATTTCTGTGAAAAATGACTTTGGGATTTTGATAGGGATTGCACTGAAATCTGTAGATTGCATTGGGTAGTATGGACATTTTAGTAGTATTAACTCCTCCAATCCATAACACAGACTATCTTTGCAGTTATTTGTGTCTGTTTTTCTTCACTCTGTATTTTATAGTTTTCAGTGTACATGTCGTCTACTTTCTTGGTTAAATTTATTTCTAAATATTTTGGGTTTTTTTAAAATTCTATTGTCAATGGAATTGTTAGAATTTCCTTTTCAGATAGTACATTATTGGTATATAGAAAAATGTAATTTTTATATGCTGATTTTGTATACTGCAGCTTTGCTGAATTCATTTTTTTAGTTCTAATGAGGGTGTGTGTGTGTGTGTGTGTGTGTGTGTGATCCTTAGGATTTTCTACATATAAGACCATGTTATCTGCAAACAGAAATAATTTTACTTCTTTCTCTCTGATTTGGGTTCCTTTCATTATTTTTCTTGCCTGATTGTCCTGGCTAGGACTTGCAGTACTATGTGGAATAGATATGATGGAGCTGGCCTCCTTGCCTTGTTCCAGATCTTGAAGAGAAAGCCTTCAATTTTTCATTATTGAGTATGATGTTAGCTGTGGGCTTTTTGTATGTGGGCTTTATTGAGTTAAGTCCTTCTTTACCTAATTTGATGAGAGTTTTTATCATCAAAGTGTGTTGAATTTGTGAAATGCTTTTTCTGCATCTGTTGAGATGATTATGTAATTTTTATCCTTCATTCTTCTAATACAGTATATAATATTGATTCATTGACATGCTGAACCATTCTTGCCTCCCAGGGATAAACCCCACTTAGTCCATTTGTATGATCCTTGTAGTGTTCTGTTTGTTTGGTTGGCTAATAATTTGTTGAAGAATTTTCCATCTATATTTGTCAGAGATATTGACCTGTAGTTCTCTTTTCTTATGGTATCTTTATTGGACTTTGATACCAGGGTGATGCTGGCCTCATAAGATGAGTTTGGAAGTGTTTCCTCTTCTATTTTTGGACGAGTTTAAGAAAGATCAGTATTCAATTTTTCAATGTTTGGTGGTTTTAACTTCTGAAGTCATTTGTTTCTGGACTTTTTCTTTGATAGAATATTTTTTATTTCAGATTCTATTTCTTGTTATTCATCTATTCATGCTGTTTTTTCTTGATTCAGTTTTGTTCTATTGTATGTTTCTAGAAATTTATTCATTTATTTTACGTTTCCAATTTATTGATATATAATTATTCATAATAATCTCATGATTATTTCTGTGGCATCTTTTTTTCTTGATTAATCTAACTGAATACTTGTCAATTTTATTTATCTTTTCAAAAAACTAACTCATTGGTTTATTGTTTTTTATTCTATTTCTCTTTCTACTAACTTTGGGTTTACTTTGTTCTTCCCCTTTTAAGTCCATGAGAGTAAAATTAAATTATTTAATTAAGATATTTCTTATTTTTTAATATAGACATTTACTAACATAAAATTGCCTCTTCATACTGCTTTGCTATATTCTGTAACTTTTTGTATATTGTGTTTTTATTTTCATGTGTCTTAAGATAGTTTCTAAGTTCCCTTTTGATATATTTTTTGACCCAATGGTTGTTCAAGACTACGTTTTTTAACTTCCATGCATTTGTGAGTTTTCTCATTTTCTTTTTGTTATTTTAGTTCTATTTCATTGTGATTGGAAAAGACACTTGGGATATAACCTGTCCTGGAGAAGGTTCTACATGCGCTGGAGAAGAATGTGTGTGTATTCTGCTGTTGAGTGAAACATTCTGTATGTGTCTGTCAGTTCCATTTATTCTAGTGTTGTTCAAATGAGATTTTGCCTTATTGATTTTCTCTATTATTGATAGAGGAGAAATAAAGTCAATTACTATTGTATTGTTGTCTATTTCTCTCTTTTACGCAGTCAGCATTTGCTTCATGTACTAGGTGCTCCAATGTTGAGTGCGNTTATTCTAGTGTTGTTCAAATGAGATTTTGCCTTATTGATTTTCTCTATTATTGATAGAGGAGAAATAAAGTCAATTACTATTGTATTGTCTATTTCTCTCTTTTACGCGGTCAGCATTTGCTTCATGTACTAGGTGCTCCAATGTTGAGTGCATATATATTTATAATTGTTATATTTTTGGAAAAATTTACTCATTGTGATGATACCTCTAAACATTTTGTCTTTTGAGACAATTTTTGACAAAAAAATCTGTTTTATGTGGTTTAAGTATAGCCAGTTGTTTTCCTTTGGTTACTATTTGAATGGATTATGTTTGTCCATCCTTTCACTTTACTCCATGGGTATCTTTAAATCTAAACTGAGTCTCTTGTGAACAGCATTCATTTGGAAATTTTTTTATACATTCAGACACTTTACTTCTTTTGATTGATGAGTTTAAGCAGTTAAAGTAACTTATTGATAGAAAAGGATTTACCATTGCCATTGTGTCGTTTTCTGTTTTGTAATTCTTTTGTTTTCTTCTCATGCTGTCTTCCTTTGTGATTTGATGGAGTTTTTGATAGTAATATACTTGATTCTTTTCTCTTAATCTTTTTTTAATTGACTGTAGGTATTTTCTTCATGGCTGACACACAACTTCTTATAATTATAACGGTCTGTTGCAAACTGATAATAGCCCAACTTCAATCACATACAAAAGCTTTCCATTTTTATCCCTTCACACTTTATGTTATTGATGTCAGAATTTACTCTTTTTTATATTGTATATCTTTGATCAAATTTTTGTCGTTATATTTATTCTTAATACTTTTATCTTCAGAAACTACTTCTTAAAACTCTCTTTAATTAGTTCTACAGCAGCGCTTTCCTGATTTTCTGACTTATAAGTGTTCTTTATATATTTTATATAATTTGTTAAGTTGTTTAATATTTTGGATAGTACTTGTGAGGCCATAGATGTGGCAAAAGCAAGGGAGTAGAAGAGTGATAAATATCAAGTACCTGTAACCTGGTGTAAAGATTCTTCACAGTCTGGCCTCTGTCTACATTTTCAACTTCATCTCTAAACAAGATTAATCTGCCATTCCAAATTTCTCAACCAAAAACCACTTAGCAATCATATCCTCAACAAAATCTTCATAGAGTCTCTCTAGAGACTATGTATTTATAGTTGAACTTATATTTATGTGCCATTCTGTATAAGAATATCTCCCCCACTCTCATCATGTCATGAGCTTCTGAAAGGCAAGGAATATGTCTTTAGTTATTGTGTACCCAGTAACTACTGACAAAAGTAAGGCTTAAAAAAATCAACAAATGCATATTTAATAAACAAATGAAAGTTCAATGAATTAATACTCTCTGGGCCTTTTATTAGTAGTATCATTTTGGTAAACTCTCTAAACATCATTGTGTTTCTGCTCATTTTCCACAGAAGAGCTATAATAATTCTTTGCCTCCTTAAAACTTGAAAATTGTATCAAAATAAGAAAACAAATTATAGAAATATTTTATAAACAAAAAATATATGCACGAAGTAGACCAATTTGAATGTTATGAGTCCGTAGTGCTTCTGATGTTACAAAAATAGCCACACCCATGCATACGGGCATATGCACAGGTACACACAAATGAAACTAAATGCTATTTCTTACATTTCCCAATGTACAGAAAAATATCAGTCTTGATGATTTGGTAGCCCTGCAACTGAATGCTATCAAAGAAGAGGTATTAACGTCATTCAACATAGCTTTTTTTTTTTCTTTTTAAGCTATTCTTTTTTTTTTTTTTTTTTTTTGTGTTTTTTGTTTTT
>NW_027531917.1:10375838-10378949 GCF_008692635.1 Crocuta crocuta | reverse complement strand
ACGCGGGGTTGGACCCCCTGACCGCGAGATCATGACCTAAGCGAAAGTCGGACGCTTAACCGACTAAGCCACCCAGGCGCCCCCTTTTTTTTTTTCTTTTTAATAAGATGAAGTTTTTTTTTAAGTTTTAGAGAGGGAGAGAGAGCACATGAGCAGAGGTAGAGACAGAGAGAGCAAGTGAGAGAGAGAATCTTAAACAGGCCCCACACTTGAGATCATGACCTGAGCTGAAATCAAGAGTTGAATGCTCAACCAACTGAGCCACTCAGGTGCCTTCATTCAACATAGCTTTTTGAATTGTCTTAGACTACATTATTATTGTTCTCTTAGATTTTATGTTCCTGAAATATGAAAAGTACAACCTTATATAATACATACTATATCATTATATACAAACAGTCAATAAAAAATCATCCTTCATAGTTATAATGTTTTTCTGGATGGTTATAAATAGGATTGGAAGTAATAAAAAAACTGATACATTTTAAGAAAAGTCACCAGTGGTCCTTACCATCCCCCATTACAAAATCTCTACACAGAATAGTATGCATTTTAGCTAGCAAAGCATTATTTACTAGTCCTTAGATCTATACTAGTTGGGAGTGCTATACCTGTTGAATTGCTAAGAGCTTTGACTATTTAGTATTTTTCTGTATATGAACTAAGCAGTGCTTTTGGCATCCTGCAAACTGTTACATTTTATAAATGAGATGCACAGCTGGAATGTGACTTGACTTCTGCTTTTGGCAATCTTTCAGATGCCTCTACTCCAAGTGACATAAAGGAAGTTTTTTGTTTTTTTTTAAAGGAAGTATTAATCTAAAAAGTTAAAGACAAAGGATAAGATTACTAAGATATTTTAAAATATATGTCAAATTTTTCATCATTCATTGGTTTTGCAGGGGCCTCCTCAGTACTACTGCTCATGTTGCTGATGAAGCCGTGCTATATAAAGCACAGCTCTGTCAAATTCCAGAGAGTTAGTAGAAAGATATTCTTTGTCAGAGATGTAGTTGACAAGTACATGTTCCGTGGAAACTGATAACCTCCAGGATGGCAAAGAGACACCATTATCAAGAAGGAAAACAAGAGTTCTCGTGATTTATTTTTGGTTGCTTGGAAGAATTATACAAACGCAGTAAAATTCTGGGAATTCTGCACATATTTATTGCTTGTGTTTGAAAAGCTCTTGACAGAGAGACCTTAGCTTAAATGTAAAACAGCCTGCTGAATGAATCAGAGAAATTATAAAGAGCTGTACTAAGTACATGCATATGGAAGACACAGGTCTTCAGACTTTTCCCCCAAATATTGACAGTACTGATACCAATTGACACAGAGTTCAGAAAGCTTTAAAAATAATCCAGTACAAAGCAATGGGACTGAAGGCAGGATAATAGTAAAGAGTCAAACCCTCTGTTTAGCGTAGCAAGGTTGCATATTTTCCTATGTGTCGAGAGAAAACTGAGAAGATTCTGTATTTGCGACATTCTGCCACAACCATGCCATGAAGGCTGCTCACAGGATAAGATAACTCCAGAAGCAAAAGAATCTGCAGAACAGGAGGAATGGTGGAAGATGACAGATTAGACCTAAATGTCATCCCAGGCCTCCACTTGATGCACAGGAGACCTGCAACCCTCCGGTGCCAAATAGTGGCTTTTAGGCTCTTCCAAGGCCACCCCTCCTTCAGCCCTCTATTTCCTATCCCTGCTTCTCTCTAAGTATATATCCCCTGTTTGTGTATCACACAGACATACCATGGAGCCTCTAGGCTAAAGCAATCCGATTAGGAAAGAAGTCTAGAGCAAAATATTTAAGTAGCCATTTACTCTCAGGGCTGGGTATGTATCTCCTTAAATTTTGCTCCCTAGACCTTACCTGTCCCAACTTAGTTCCAGATGTGAGGGGAGACTATACTGGGGTGTTCTAGTTCGGGATGCTATAGCAAAGTACCATAGACTGGATGGCTTACAAACAAGAGACATTTATTACTCACAGTTCTGGAAGCTAGGAAGTCTCAGATCAAAGTATTCACAGATGTGGTGTCCAGTGTGTTTGTTTCTTGTTTTATGAATGACTGTCTTCTCTCTTCTAATCCTCCCAGGAGAAAAAGGGAAGAGGAAGCCTTCTGGGCTCTCCTTTTTCAGGGATTACTGATCCCATTCATGAGGGTTTTACCCTCATCACCTGTGGCTTCCCAAAGGCCCACCTCCTAATAGTATTCTATTGTGGATTAGGTTTCAACATAATGAATTTGGGGGAGGCATAAACATTCAGTCTGTGGCACAAGGTAACTTTAGAATCCTCGTTATATGCACTGCAGGAATTTGACTAGTTTCAACAGCTTATTGAACCTTATAGAACCTTATTGCTAGATTTATAAACTTGTATATTGGTTCTTGTTGCTTTCAGCTTTGGCCTAAAATTCTAGGGAGTAGGAAGAATATCCTTTAACTTCTTGTGATGCATAGAACAACAAAGAGAGTTTACTTGGAGTTTTTCACTGTTACAAACAGTTCAATGAGATGTCTCATATGCATACTATTTTACTTCACTTAAATTATTTCTGCATGATAAATATCCAGCAATGGGATTACAAGTCAAATGTTGTAAAACATTTTGGGACATGTTGCTTATGACCAAGGTTCTTTTGAAAAGAATTTTACCAGTTGTCACTGTAAATTTGTATGATTGTGTTCATATCTCTACAACCTGATATACATATAAGTATTTTAATTGCTAATGCAATTGACATAAGATGCTTTTATTCTCAACTCTTAAATATTTTTATCTAGTTGTGTCAATTGTTTTATCTTTGGCTTATTTTTAAAATAAAATAAATAAATTTTATTTTTCATCTAGTTTGTGAGTTTGGATCTTTTAAATTCATAGAAGAATGCTAGTATTTTCATAAATTACCTCATGTTCACCAGACTCTTGTTTATTGTTTTTTCTCTTCTTTTTTTTTTTGTTTATGTCACCATTATAGTGCTCTTCCTTTTCAAAATATCTTCTGCTTTTTTTCTTCCCTATTTATGCTGGGTTTGGTAAGTTGTATAAAGAAATAAAACTGGAAAATTAACTTATTTATTAATAAAAAACTTTATA
>NW_027531917.1:10363722-10375602 GCF_008692635.1 Crocuta crocuta | reverse complement strand
AAACACTTAAAATCATAAAGTTTTAATATATATAAAATATATAAGATAATAAAAGAATATTAGTTAATATGAAGTTAAATGTTTTTGTATTTTATAAATTCCCCAAAATGAGATTTTATATTTGTTAGTATTTCAGTCAAAATCCATGCTTAATATTAACAAACTACAGGCTTTAGTAAATTTAGGAAAAATTAACATTGAATGTGAAAAATTTAACTCAAACTTATTGGACCTCTTCAAGGATTTTGCACTGATAATTTTAGTCATGTGCGTGTGATAATTTTAATTTTTAACTTCAATATTCTTCTTTTTTACATCTCTTTGTGGATATTTTAATTTCTTTTTGAGCAGCAGAAATACTTTAACCCAACTTTGGGAAGTAGTAATAATTAGCAAATCTAAATCTTAAAATCTGATAGACAAAAGTGAAAGAAATAGAAATGAGTAAATATTTCAATAACATTGGTTTCCTAGAACTATGAACCATGTTACCATGATTTATACTTGTATGCAGAGAATGGAATGCATTGCTTACTGCCCATCTCTAAGAGAGATACACAATAGAATGGCCACATACCATCAAAGATGCAATTAGATATTTGGGAATATAGTAATATGTTGTTTTATAATAATTACTTAACAGTACTTCATAAAATGATGGATCATATTTTTACATTCTTTAAATTTAAGAGGTAAATTTAAGTAATGAGTTTAAAAGTTAATACTGGTCACTTGGTTAAAATCAATCTTATAAATTTGTTACTATTAATATTACTAGTTTTCTACCTTAAAGGCAATGGAACAACCCAAAAATGAGGTGGCTAAGTCTTACAGATTTGACCAGCAATGGTATTTAAGTTTTGTAAGTTTTGCATGACCATGTGAATACTAACTCAGGTTAATCAAATTTTAAATTTATTTTGAATGATGCTAAATATGACCAAATCAAAAGTCAGTGTAAGCATGGAACATGTCAAGTAAAACATTTCTTTTTTAACTGAAAGTTATGTCCAATTGATTTCCTGAGTGATTTAGGCAAGCAGTAGAAAGATTGCCAATGAGTAAACCAAAGGCTTACAATAAGTTACATTTATACAATCCTTATATTTTCCAAAGTATGTACAAGTACATTGCTTTCTTTGATTCTCTTATCAACTATATATAATTTAGGAAAGGCCAAAATTGTTCATTTCTTTTTTTTTCCATGGGAAGTTGACCCCAGCTGACATAGCTAGCAATCTTATGGTATTCTACCCTTAATCCCACAAGGAATGAAATGTAATCTGCTACTAGTTTATTCTATATTAAACATTAACAATGTGATGTCCTGCACCTGCTAGAAAAGGGCTTTCCTGTAACCCCTTAAATCTCAAAATATTTGTGACTGCCCTTCAGTTATTGATAAACACTAGTTCTTTTCCCCATCAAGAATAAGTATTGTCATAAATATTGTAGAATAAATATGTCATATTGTCATATGACCATTCTCCCAAGTGTCATAATTAAACTTGCTCCCAGTTCTCTAATTGTTTCTCTAATTAATTGTCTGGTAGATATTGATAAATGTTAATTACAAAAAGAACTAGCCAAATATCCTTATTTAGTATGCATTTCATAACAGAGCTATTATAGTTTATATTCTCACACACACACACACACACACACACACACACACGTCTTTTCTTCTTCTTTGACTTCTAAACTTGATGTTTCACTTAAAAGTGGCTATGGGGGAACACCAGGGTTGCTCAGTTTGTTGAGCCTCGGGCTCTTGGTTTCGGCTCAGGTCATGATCTCATGGTTTGTGAAATTGAGCACTGCATCAGGCTCCCTGCTGACAGAATGGGGCCAGCTTGGGAATCTCTCTCTCCCTCTCTCTCTCTCTGCCTCTCCTCTGCTTGCACACACACAGACACACACACACACTCTCTCTCTCTCTCCCCCTCTCTATGTCTCTCTCTCAAATTAAATAAATTTGAAAAAAAATGGCTGTCAGTAGCAAAGGAAGAGGAAGAGCTACAGCTGCATCAGTACATCAGAGCCAGGATGTATTTTGGCTGAAAAAGTTTCAAGAGAATAAAAAAGAAATCATTTGTTTCATTCTTTCTTTTTTTTTTTTTAAGGATGAGCTAACAAGAGCCAGTGAGATTAAAGTGGACTGTGAGCCTTTTGTGGACTTCTCACAAGAACAGGAACTTGAGGGGGCAGAGTGGTGATGAAAACTGATAATTCGATCTATCACAATATGGTGAGCATTCTCAGATTTAAATGATAAAGAAAAATAAGTTGTAAGTTAGGGAAAATATGAAGAAAACAATGTGACAAATCAAGGAACTAAAACAAGATGTGGCAGTGGAGGGAATGAAAGTCGTGAGTACTGTTTCCAGGAAAAGCCACCACCATTGACTAATTGGTTCACTAGTGGCTGGTAGTGTTTAAAGGTGAAAGGAGAATAGGTCTGACAACCTGCTAGGAGAAGATAGGATAGGAACTTAGAAATGTTGCTCACAGACCATTTGAAAATGAATCAAAGGAAAAGTGAATTCAGAGAAATGCTTCTAGAAAATGAAAAACGGACAGTAAGTACTAGATTAGAAAGAAAACCTGCAGAATTTCAGATTTAGCAAAGAATTTTAATAATCATCAAGACTTGGAAAATCCAATTTTTCATTTTTATTATTTGGGGGGATGATAATTATCTCCAATAGAACGACAAATCTTTTTTAGCTCTTATCTCTCCATGTTTCTGAGGCTATTTGACATAATAGTCAAAGTAAAGTATCATTTTAATCACAGCCACTGCTTATCTTGTTCAGGCTGCTTACTGCCCAGTGTTAAGGGGCCATTCATAGATTACCCACGCAGTACACAATCTACACAACCCATATACATGCCTCCGATTCTAAGTGTAAACAGGAAATCAAACTACATAATAAATGGTGGGATCCTGGGAAGAGCAATGGATTAAGAGCCATAACTTCCTTGTTCAAGTTCTGTACTCCTACCTGGATGCTATTATTCAAATCAGTTAACCTCTCTGAGTCACGGTGCGCTTATTAGCAAAATGATGATAATATATGCCTTCCAAACCCTATACAACTGTCTGAGTTAATCAAAGAATGTTTCATAAAACATCAAGTTTTATAGAAATGCATATTATTATTTAGGCTGTTAATGTAACCATAAGATAACTCTGTTGCTGTGTATATGGATTTTAATAGTTATTAGGAGATAGCCTGGCAAACTGTGTCATGTAAGCTACAATTCCAAAGCTAGAAATATTTGTTTAATAAATGAACTATTTGTGTGTGTGTGTGAAATGGATAGCCAAAATGTTACTGTCTATGCAAAATACTTTTAAGTTTACTTTTTTTTAAAGTTTATTTTTGAGACAGAGAGCTGGAGCGTGAGTGGGGGAGGGGCAGAGAGAAAGAGAGACGCAAATCTGAAGCAGGCTCCAGGCTCTGAGCTGTTAGCACAGCGCCCAACACGGGGCTCAAACTCACGAACCACGAGATCATGACCTGAGCTGAAGCCAGATGCTTAACTGACTGAGACACCCAGGCTCCCCATAAATACTTTAAGTTTATACTAATTTGTAATTCTATATATTAAATTTAGAAATCCTGGTGGTCCCCATTCTCCTTACTATTCTTTATAAAAGGCTTCTATTTTCCCAATGCAATGATTTGTGGTTATAAGAGAGTATCAACAAATTATAAACTGTAGTGGATTGCCAGGTTGACTTTCAGAAAAGTAACATAGAGACAGAGGTGTTCTATTTCAAGAGCCTCTAGTCGTGCAGTCTATTTTGCAGATGATGGAATGGTCTAGGAATCTCAGCCCTCTTCCCTTCTTTATCCACATTCGTATTGTTTCAACTGTTCCCATGGCTGAAGAAAATGTTCATATGCAGGAGTTTTCCAACTTTATAGTCCCAGTCCTGAATTTCCAATGACCTCTAGAGTTAGCTATCACATGACTCTGTACCATCTTTGTACGTCCAACCTACATTTCCAGATCACTAGATCAACTTCTCAGTGGTCTACCTAATTTGTTTCTCCCCAAATTTTCCTTATTTTTCTTATAGGACCGCTAAACTCTTGGTTGCTTAAGTCAAAAATATGGGTGTCATTCTTAACCCCTCCTTTTCCCTCTCATCCTCACCTAGTCCATCAGCAAAAGTCCTATTGAGTCTACTGTAATATATATCCTTTATCATGTCCTGTAAAATGCTACATGATCGGATCCCCTGGCCACTATTTTAAGCTCACTCATCTATGTAAAATACACCTTTTTACTTGTCACTCTTTATAGCACAAAGTCCTCTTGGGAATTATATTTCTATTTATGTGTTTGTTTATTGTCCCTCTTCCCTATTAGGAAAGGACTTATCCGGTTTTATTCACAGATCCATACCTACAGTGCTGCCTTCACAATAATATTTGGGACTGAATGAGTTCATCATAACCATAGTATGAATCCATCAGTAGAATCTGTGGGCATCAGACTAACAGCTGCACAAGATCATCAGTGTGCTAGATGTGCTTCCCTAAATGCATTATTTGTTTACGAAATACATTCTTAGCACTTTTTTTGAATACAGAAAGCGAAAAATATCACGCTGATTTAAGGAAATAATTCTACCTATTTTCAACTCAAGTTAATTTTGTAAGAATGGGAGCACTAAAAACCAAGAAAAGGAAAGTCATTTTTGTTTTTGTTTGAACTATTCATCTCTCAGGCTCCCTCCCTAACATCCTGAATGTTTATACCTAGGAACATATTTCGTCTTTCCTCCCATAGTCAAACATAATGTTCAAGACTTGATGATAGTGACCGTAAGAAATAATATTATGCCAAATCCTTTCAAACTGTGCAATAGCTAAGGCACATAAAAATATGCCATAGTGGTAAATCTGTTTTTCTACTCCTCAAATGTCTTATTTGCTCTAACAACTTTTCAGACAATAGCCTTAATAGAGTAACTTTGCAGTGTGACTTACATACCTCTTATCAGAAAAGTAACGTCTGCTTCAGATCTTAAAATTATATCTGATATCTTTAAATGATTCCAAATAATAACCCTCAGAGTTGTCTGGACCTAACTGATAATGAATTTTGTAGTCCACTATAGAGTTCATTTGCTTGGGCTTGCAATAAATTAACTACCAGGAAATGTATGAAATGTACTGTTGTAAAATCTCTGGTTTCTCTCTCCTGAATTTATTTGAATAATTACTGAAGTATATCTTGTTGTTTTCAGGTCAAATTTAATCTCCTAATCATGGAGCTGTTACCTCCTCCCATGTTCTATACATTGGTTGATGGTACCTTCTTTTATCTACTCTCTCAAGCCAGAAGATTCATTTCTTAATGCCCAGCTTTCCTTCATTTCATATGTCAGTTGGGTTACCATATCCTCTCAGTTCTGTTTACAAAATATCTCTGGCATCTCTTCCCTTTTCTCTAGCACTGTGACATCCTTGACAGATTGACCCATTCTAGCCTCACAGAGCTGTATTGACCTGGCTTCTGACTACACCACACCTTCCCCATAAAATCAGAGAGGAGTCAGCATGGAATCATGTCCCAAAGCCTTCTCCCTGTGAGGCAGTAAGATCTGAGAATGGTGGGTTGCAGAGATGCTACTTTGAAATAGGAGATCCTACAAAAAGAATTTTTTAATTTTTTTGTTTTAATTTTTTTTTAATGTTTTATTTATTTCTAGGAGAGAGAGAGAGACAGCGTGAGCAGGGGAGGGTCAGAGAGAGAGGGAGTCTCAGACTGAAACAGGCTCCAGGCTCTGAGCTGGCAGTCAGCACAGAGCCCGACGCGGGGCTGGAACCCACGAACCTCGAGATCATGACCTAAGCGAAAGTCGGACGCTCAACCGACTAAGCCACCCAGGCGCCCCCAAAAAGAATTTTAAGTGGTGATACCAGACAAACAGGGCTTCAGATCCTGTCTCTGCCTCTACCGGTGGTATCATCTTGGGTGAGTTCACCTTTCTGCAACTTAAGTTAACCATATTTGACTTTGAGATAGTAGTGCACACTTCATTGGGTTGTTGTGAAAACTACGTAAGATCATATTACTGAAAGATATTTCCTGACATGTGTTGGAAGCTCATCGGATGCTAATTCTCTTACTGCATCCTCCTACCACTCTGGGCACCATCATATGTTACCCAGAACATACTTGCAGGAACCCTGCATTCTTTCCTAGGCCTCTCGAACTGATCTCTTTTGAGTAGCAAGGATTTCCTTTTTTCTGAACAAGGGTAGTGGAAGCTGAATGAGACCCTATTTTGTCTCAGGGAACCTGTTTCGTTCTATGCTTCTGAAAATCCTTATTCTAGAATAGCTGGAAACTATTTCCCTTCATGCTGTCTTCTTCTTGTTTTGATATACATCAATGACTCTTTTTAGATGAGAAACAAAACTACAGAATTTTTAGCTTTCTCTCTCCTACTCCTGCACATTTTTCCAAACTCAGTCCTGACGCTCACTCTTTTTCACTGTTTGGCTTTCTCATAAAGTTCATCTGTTTTCATTCCTTTGTGCCCACATGACCAGTCTATCCAATTAGAATGCCTGTCCCCACTTACGGCTATATGTCCAGTGAATGTCTGATAGTTTCAGATAAAGTCCTTTGGCCTCATCTCATTCAGTTTTTCTCAGCTTATTATTCCTTTTGAACTTCCATAGGTCTCTGTAAGTATGTATCTTGTCATATTGGTACTGGTTATGTACTGTTTGTCTTCCCTGCTATCAAATAAACTGCTTGAATGGATGGCAGAACCATAGCACACTACAATATGTTTTAAGGTCCACAAATAATTAATGGCTAATGGAAGGTGTTATTATCATTATTTCTATTGCCCTTGCCTATTTAAAAATGTATTTCCAATATTTTATTTGTCAAACTATATTACCATTTTCTACTTTATCATAAACAAACATGATTTATGTGTAAAGCTATTTTCATATAATCCTAAACATCAAGACTTAAACACCCTAAATACTCTAGTATGAGTGCTTTTCTCATTTGTGTGAAAATTACGTTCTGCAACTGAGATTTTAATTTGAAATATTTCAAACCTTTTTCAAAAAAATGTCAAGCCCTTAGAGAAATTAATTCTATTTTAGTCAATTTATTAAATAAATAAATTCGAAAGCAATGGAGCATAATTTCATCAACCTTCAAAATAAGCACTCACCTTTTTCTTCCCCAAATTTTTTTATATTACAAAATGGTGCCCAAAAATATATTTACCATGATAGCCCCAAGAGAAACTCCTTACCTGAAAAAGGATGAAGAGATATGGGAATAACCAGCATCCACATATGGTACACATTTAGCCTGAAGACAGCTGGGCCATAAGGGACCACACACATCCAGAATCTATAGCCTTCTCTCCTGGGATAACCTAATGAACTTCTACAGTTTCCTGCATGGAGTCTCCATTACTAAGGGGAAGGTCAGAGAGAGCCGAGCATTTGAACATCTAGCTAGTAAGCCTACCCTATGGTAGATCTAGACCAGATCTAGAAGGTTCGAAGATTTCTCTAATTTCATCTGGGGGATGGGGAGGGTAATTGTACTATCTCTTTCCACATATGTGATATGTTTATATTATGTACATTGTTTTAAGATCTTTTTATGAATTTTCCATCTCTTAAGAAATTTGGTAGGTAATCTATACCTCTACACTCTTTGGTTTTGTGTATGAGAATTTTCAAGAACCTACTTTGTAAAATAACTGGCAGTGGGACAAAACATGAGTGGAGAGTGTCATTCAAGTTCAATTAGTTAAGCATTAAAAAATATTAGTCTCATGCCTGGGGAAAGATAAGAATATCTTTAACCCCTTTTCATTACTTTAAAAGGAATTTTCTAACAAATTCAGTTTAAGTATAAATATAGTATCTGTAACAATGGGGAATGGAAAATTGAAACTTATAGATAATCCAAAATTTTATTTAAAGAGCACGTTAAACCTTTGTCCCCAATGAGTTTCTACACTTAACATTGCTCAGAGTTGGGAATTAATTTGTGTGGATTCTGCCTCTTTATTTGACACCTTATCCATGGAGGAGGGGGTGATCAATAGTAAATTAGGCATTCAATACAGAGTAGCCTGAAAAGATTGAAATCAGAAACCAAAGGACTTGAATCAATGACAAAACTCATATCTAGCCCTTGAAAATTTAAGATAAAATAGATCTTCATTTTGGCTTTATTATAGCAAATGGACATTCTAATAACTAACTGCAAGACATTTTAAGTCTGTGAAGTTTTCATCTCTTATCATTAATTTTGATTCAACTTTCTGGATCAAACAGTAAAATAACTACTTCATACTGTCTCAAGTACATTTCTTCCTAAACAACAAAACAGAGAAAAAGAAAAAGTGCTTTTTATCAACAGAAATTCATTTGTAGATGTGGTCCCATTTCAAAGGTAGAGAAGTAATAGTTTTTATTTGTGGTGCCAAGTCAGCATGGAAACAAACAAACCAATAAGATCTGTCCTGCTGCTATGCTTGGTTCTTCCCTTCCTTTGAAAAGACTCACCGCCCAGCCAGCCAGTACAGTCCAGCAAACCCAGCAGCAACCACAGACAGCTTCCTCCATGGCCTCACCGGCACTTCCTTCTGCTATCGCACTGCAAAACTGCAGTTTTGTCTCCAAACTCTGGTAGTTTGGTTGGATGACTTCATGAAAATTATCCACCAATTTCTAAAGGAATTTTCATTTTTCTTTACAATCAATCATTTGGGGATAAGTAACATTCCGTATTTGTATGTGACATGCAGAATCTGAAAGCCGGCACTGAAATTTTCAAATGAAGCATAAGTAATTTCTTGGATATGCCTAAAGAAATAGTCATCTTGGGGCACCTGGGTGGCTCAGTCGGTTAAGCATCTAACTCTTGATTTCGGCTCAGGATACAATTTCCTTGTTCATGAAATCGAGCCCTACGTGGAGCTCTGTGCTGGCAGCACAGAACCTGGTTGAGATTCTCTCTCTCCCTCTTTCTCTGCCCCTCCCCTGATTGCTCTCTATCTCTCTCTCAAAATAAATAAACATTAAAAAAATTTTTAACCATAAAATAGTCTTTAGTCTAATGTATATGATGATATTCCCTTAATTTAAGCAAAACTTAACTTTTAGTGTTATTTGCAAAATAAATGGAATAATTTTATACATATAAAAATGAATTTTTATTTTGAAAATAACTTGGCAGAGCATATAAAAAAAATCTCCCTGAGTATTTAAATATTTAACGTAGACACAATTTTTGTAGTGTGTTACTCTAGAATTCTAGAGGGATTGTAATCCCCTTGAAATGATGTGCAGAAATGTATGTCCTTGCATCTATATGACTTTTGAGGGAAAGATAAAATAGCTTTCCTCATAACCATGGCAGAGAGTAAAATCTATTATGTGTAAATTCTTCAGTGTGTGTGTCTCTGTATGTGTTTAAATACTAAAATATGACCATGTGTATGGACTCACTGAAGTGTATGAAGAATATCGAGGAGTCATCAACATATACACATAGATATATTTTCAGAACAGCAGAAATATTCTTGGTCATAACATAAATGATATGTATTATAATGATACATTTTTACTATTCATTAGCTCACTTTATTATGCTCTGGTTTGTCATCATAAAGATACTAATTTCTCATGATTTCTCATGTTTATGGAAAACATTTCTTTATTGAGAAACCAAGTATCTTGAAACTACTAGTAGCACAATAGATTTGAGAGGATGTGTTTAATGAGAACATAGTGATATCTAACTAAATTTCAGTTGTTTTATTTTTAAAAACACAAACAATATTTTGGATGTTTAACAAGTGACTATCAGTGGAGAGCTGCAGATATGACTACTGATGTTATATTGCCACCTGTGTCTTGAATTAGGAGATTGATGGACTTGCTCTAGTTAATTCAGGTTGTGTAAAAAAGTTTTTGAGTGAAAACTGATATCACTTCACCAAAATGCTTTTCCATGGTTCTTTTTCTAATCAATGTTTATGGTGCATTTGAAGTAGAAATGGATTTTAAATAACTATTACCTACAAGTTTAGGATACAGTTTCATAAAAGAAAGGTCTGTGTCCTATTCAGTACAGTATTCTCCAAGTCTGACATTCAATCAATGATTGAATGGAGAAAAAATCAGTCCATTGGACAGTATATATGATAAATCCATAGTTATCTTTCTGGTTCCTACAAGTAGTTGGCACATTGTGTGACCTCAGAAATAACTCTTTAGATGTTCTTATATATATGAGAGGAATTTGCTGTTTTGATGGACAAGCATCATGGTACAGAAAAGCGATAACCTCATTGTGGTGCACAAACATTTTAGCCTATAAAAGATAATAGTGATAAAATATTAATAACTAAGTTTTATAGGGTCCTTGTACCATAAAGGATATTAAGAAAAAAGTATATTAACAGTACAAGAGAGTATGGTTTTAATATCTAACAGCTCTAAGTTATTTAATCATCTAGAGAATATCTTCGTTAAATTCACTGTTGTTGGTGAAAAGTCCAGACTTAGTTACATGTTATGTTGCAGACATTTTTTTTTTAACACAGAAATAATTTCTGTCCAGGACCAAAATAAACTGAACTGTCATGAATTATTACTCCATAGGACATTAGTCAGTATAGAATCTTACCTAGATCTTGTACTAATGATGTTTCAAAATGACTGTAAGTACCCAGATTCTTAAAATGCTTTGAGCTGCCCTTGCCATCTGATTGGTTTATCCATTAGTTACCACACTGAATAAAATCTTTGACAAATATTTAACATATATTTGTAAACAAATCATGTCATTAACTTTTTGAAAATTATACTTACACTGCGTAGGGATTATTGTATTCTTCATAACCTCATGAGGTAGGTATAAAATGGTCCCCATGCACTGTTGTGATTACTAATAGTACAATGCGTACTACTGTCATCCCTGTAAGGCACCTGAGAATTAGGGAGGCTAAGTGACTTGCCCAAGGTCACACAGTCAGTAAGGATTACAGAGTCTAATGCCACAAGCCTGCTGTGGTCTTTTTTTAAAATGTTTAATTATTTATTTTGAAAGAGAGAGAGAGTGCATGGGGCTCAATCTCTGAGATCATGACCTGAGCCAAAATCAAGAATCAGCTGCTTCACTGACCGAGCCACCCAAGTGCCCCAAAGGCCAAAACTTTTGTCTCTTTTGCAGAATCAAGGCAAACCTTTTTCAGATCACCTCAGGGTTTCACATTTGACATCAAGAATTCGTATTATAGCAAAATAATGATGTTTGAAAGTTATATTGGAGATCTTTTAAAATTTTGTCAAGAGTCTTGGCAATAAAAAGCCTTTGGATGTTGGATGCATACTGAAAATATTTGCAAGGTTTTATTTTCTTGACTTGCTGTTTTGTTTTTGTCTTCAAACTAGAAACTTCAGACTTGTGTGACAGGGTTTAAGTGTCTTGAAATCACCATTCTCTTACCTGAATGTTCTTCCTTAGGATATGAGACTCTGAATCAACAATACCTTTTCCTTAGCTGTTAAGGAAAGGCCATGTATGAGAGATTTTTGCATCTTATTTAGACTTTTTTAGTTGCAAAATATAACAGTTTGTCTATACTGTTCTTTATCCTGTCTGTAAACTGGAAAAATTGTTATTGTTTCCACTGATAAGCCCTGCTTCCTTGAGAGCTGTTTTTAGATAAAAGCATATACAGTGAACAGGCCTCTGCCTCTATTAAGTGTAGAATGCTCCAAAACCAGAACTAGGAAAAAATAAAAATAAAAGCCTTAACTGTTTTCCCCTGAACTTACTATATCAAAACACCCTAAC
>NW_027531917.1:10354003-10363581 GCF_008692635.1 Crocuta crocuta | reverse complement strand
ACCTATCTGTTTAAAAAAAAAAAAAAAAAAGTCTACTTCTTGGCCTTGTTCCTGACCTACTGGATCAGAACCTCTGAGCTGGGATCAAGGAAATAGTATTTCAACAAATAAAGCAGATAACCCCTGCACTCTATAAGGCATTTTTTAAAAAGTCCTCTGTATATTTTTATGCAGCTTGTACTTGTCCACAGATTTTTACCTTTTTACTTGGAATGTAAAAGGTTTTGTTTTTTTAATTTTTTTTTGATGTTTATTTATTTTTGAGAGAGAGACAGAGCGCAAGCAGGAAGGGGCAGAGAGAGAGGGAGGAATCCGAAGCAGGCTCCAGGCTCTGAGCTGAATGCACAGAGCCCAACATGGGGCTCCATCTCACCAGCGGTAAGATCATGACCTGAGCCAAAGTCGCCACCCAACCGACTGAGCCATCCAGGCGCCCCTACTTACATTTTATATAAGTAGCTTAGGAATCAGAATTTACATGCTAAATTCTGATTAACTGTAAAGGAAAATTATTTTGTTCCTTTTTCAAAAAATACATAGATTTGGCCACTTAACTCAGGAGGATATTTTGTTTTAAATATGGCAAGAAACTACTTAGTAGGATGAATATCCTAACTCTTGCAAATTAGCTAATCATGTTCCTAATTCTGTGGTTTTATTTCTGGGACAGAGATGGTGTATCTGGATATAAAACCCAAAGCAGAAATCTTCTAATTAGTAAACTCCATGTTATACATGATTGAATTCCTGAATTAAAATTATAAGATGCCGTTTGTTTGTGTGTGTAGATAGATGCATACATATACATATACACATAAGTATTATGCTTATCTTATGTGTATATGTATATGTATACAACATGCGCATGCACATACATAGACACAAATACACTGTTGCTCTATGACATAAGCAGATATGGTGCTTTCCCTAAAGAATCTATCTGTGCAAAGTTTATACAAGTATGCAGTATTTGATATCTATTTCAAAAAGTTTAGAAGTCGATAGACCACACATATAAAGCAATTAACAATGTTCTTAGTTATTTTTCAATTTTCTGTACTTCTTTATAGAACTGATAAAGACTGTCATTTCCCAGTTCTTAAGTTGAAACCAAATTCCTTCCTACCATGAACTTCATCTATGGTTAGATCATACATTCTCCTAAAGAGAGATCCAAATTAGAAGTAAATTGAACCGTTAGTGAGATCCATTTTGATTCCTCCTGAATAAATCTTTCCCAGGGCACTTGTTAACTAGTCTGTATTCTCTGGGGATGCACCATCTAAAGCAAAATGAGAAATTCCTCAGGGCACTTTCAGACTTTTGCATTAGTCATAGCATCCCCGTGCAAAGGATCCTAGCTTGATAATTTTTTGGTGATAAGCACTAAACCCAAACCAACACCTTTACTGCTTGTCCTGATTATTCTCCAGGATTCTAGTCAGAAGAAAGGTAAATATCATTGATTCCCCTTACTATCAGCAAAGCAGTCAACACCTATTTTATTGTCTGCCAGTAGCGCTTAGCTTCTTTTGTGTGGCTCCGTGCAACCAACTCACAACTTTAGGAAGAAAGCAGTAATTCTACTGTTACTACAGAAGACTAGGAATTCTGAATTAACTCAATGTCCTCATACAAGGACCATTAGCAAAGCAATTGTCTCTCCCATTGACATGATTGTTTTTAATACGAGGAAGACCATTTCCTCTTTTAGTTTTTATTTTTTGTGCTGACTCACACAACAGTGTGTCCTAGTAAATAATAATTTCTTGGAAGATTTTATTTGTTTTTCATATTGAGCCACATAACTATTTGGAAAAAAATTTTGGTATCCACAAGTGGTTTGCCTTGTCCATAAAAACAAGTCATTTGCTTTGGATAGTAGGAATATTCAGTAAAGGCTGAATTAAGGCAAAGCTAACAGAATTCCTTAACACTTTAATGTGTTTTCAAATTATTAGGGACTGGTATTTATTGATATGTTAATATAGCCCATCAAATTATAACTCCAAATTATATTTGTGATGCCTCCATCTCTGAGAAGCTGACAGCACTGTACACAAGTAATTTGTCATCCGTTTGTAACTCCAGTATGTCCTCATTCCTATCCTTAGTTCTATAACTATAAATTAATGATGATGACTTTTAACTTTGAATTATTAATACAGTAACATGACCACAAAATGATACTTTGTATATTATAGGGAAAACATTTCATACAATTAATATCCAATGCATTAAATAGCACCTTTTTAATTTTTTTAAATGTTTATTTATTTTTGAGACAGAGACAGAGCTTGAGGCGGAGAGGGGCAGCAAGAGAGGGAGACACAGAATAGGAAGCAGGCTCCAGGCTCTGAGCTGTCAGCACAGNTTTTTTTTTTTTTTTATTTCAAGTATAATTAACGTACAGTGTGATATTAGTTTCAGTGTACAATATAGTGATTCAACAACTCTATACATTTCTCACCAAGAGAAGGTATTCTTAAACCCCTTTATCTGTTTCACCCATCCCCACTTCCCTCCCCTCTGGCAACTACCAGTTTGTTCTCTGTATTTAAGAGTCTTTTTTTATTTGTCTCTTTTTTTGCCCTTGAATTTCAGATATGAGTGAAATCATATGGTATTTGTCTCTGACTGACTTATTTCACATAGGATTATACCCTCTAGGTCCATGATTGCTGTCTCAAATGATAAGATTTTATTCTTTTTTATGCCTGTAGGTGTGTATATGTGTGTATGTATATATACCATTTCTGTATTTATTCATCTAATGATGGACACCTGGGTTGCTTCCACATCTATGATATTGTAAATATTGCTACAATAAACGTAGGGGTGCATATATCTTTTTGAATGACTGTTTTTGTTTTCTTTAGGTAAATACTCAGTAGTAGAATTACTGAATCATATGGTACCTCTATTTTTAATTTTCTGAGGAACCTCCATACTGTTTTCCACAGTGGCTACACCAGTTTGTATTCTTACCAACAGTGCATGAGGGTTCCTTTTTCTCCCTATCGTCACTAACACTTGATATTTCTTGTGTTTTTTTATTTTAACCCTTTTTTAGTTACAATGTCAGCAATCCAATCAAACTATCTTTTATTAATGTATTTGTTAATAAAAAGAATTTAACTCACATAACTGAATAAGCCATGAGTTCAAAGTCACATATAATGTCACAAAGTCTCAGTGTTTCTCCATACTCTCAGCTCTCCTTTCCTCTGATAGCTCCATTATCAAGCCTTCATTGTCTTTATAGAAATAGGCATGGCAACTCCAACTTTATATTTTACTAACCTAGCAATACCAACAGAACAGAAAACCTTTCTTCCAGTAGGTCCAGCAAAAACCCTGACATTGAGCATCATTGCAATAATTTGATTAGCCAACCTGAGGCATGTTCACAGTCTAAAACCTAAGAGTACATGGCCAACCTCTCCTGAATCACAGAGGTAAGGAGTAAGGAGGATTAGTTCCCTGAGGAAAATCAGTTGTTCTTCCTGGAAGTGAGAGCAATGAATTCTTCATAGGGAGAAACAAGAAGCATTCTCCATAATCTCTATAAAGAGCTTCAGGGGGAGACACTCCACTGGGGAGGGCATGAAAGATCTGCACCCTTGTGCTGTTCGTGCAGCTGACTGTTCCTGAGTCACATTCCCTTGATAGTAAACTAATGATCTAAAATATGGCTACACACACCTTTCTGCAGGAGAATTTCTTCATGATGAAAGGAAGTACCCAGATTCACAGTATGGTGTACTCATTGAAAAGTACTTTAAAGATGGAAAGATTGGGGTGCCTGGATACCACAGTCGGCTGGATTGGGCATCCTACTCTTGATCCTAGCTCAGGTCATGATCTCCCAGTTCCTGAGTTCAAGCCCCATATCAGGCTCTGTGCTGATGGCACGGAGCCATCTTGGGATTCTGACTCTTCCTTTCTCCGCCCCTCACCCTGCTTGTGCTTTCTCTCTTTCTCTCTCTCTCTTTCAATCTCTCTCTCTCTCTCAAAATAAGTAAATAAGCTTAAAAATTTTTAAGATGAAAAGATTGTGCTAGGTGAAATAGCCATCAGTTTGTTAGAGAGGGAAATAGACCAGACAATGGCTGCCAGTGCTCAGAAGAACAAACTCTTGATTGATGGGTTTCTAAGAAATCAAAACAACCTTCAAGGCTGGAACAAGACCATGGATAGGAAGGCAGATGCATCTTTTGTTCTGATTTCTGACTATAATAATGAGACCTGTGTTCAATGATGTCTTGAAAGGGAAAAGAGTAAAGTAGGAGTGATAACAAAAGAAAGAAATGGGGAAAGTCAAGTAAATAGATGCCTCTGAATCTGTTGATGAAGTTTTTGATGATATTGTGAAGACTTTTGACAAAGAAGGCTAACTAAAGCTGAAAGCATTCTTGAAAACACATCACTCATCATCAGGGGAATACAAATCAAAACCACACTGAGATACCACCTCATGCTGGTCATAGTGGCTAAAATGAGCAAATCAGGAGACTCTAGATGCTGGTGAGGATGTGGAGAAACCGGCACCCTCCTACACTGTTGGTGGGAATGTAAACTGGAGCAGCCTCTCTGGAAAACAGTGTGGACATTTCTCAAAAAATTAACAATAGAACTCCCCTATGACCCAGCAATACCACTGCTAGGAATTTACCCAAGGGATACAGGAGTGCTGATGCATAGGGGCATATGTACCCCAATGTTCATAGCAGCACTTTCAACAATAGCCAAAACATGGAAAGAGCCGACATGTCCATTAGCTGATGAATGGATCAAGAAGATGTGGTTTATCTATTCCATGGAATACTACATGGCAATGAGAAAGAATGAAATCTGGCCATTTGTAGCAATGTGGATGGAACTCGAGGGTGTTATGCTGAGTGAAATAAGTCAGGTAGAAAAAGATGCCATATGTTTTCACTTATAAGTGGGTCAGGAGAAACTTAACAGAGCACCATGAGGGAGGAGAAGGGGAAAAAGTAGTTGGGGACAGGGAGGGAGGCAAACCATGAGAGACTCTTGATACTGAGAACAAACTGAGGGCTGATAGGAGTGGTAGAGAGGGGAAGGGGGGTGATGGGTATGGAAAAGGGCGCTTGTTGGGATAAGCACTGGGTGGTATATGGAAACCAATTGGGCAATAAACTATGAAGGAAAAAATAATAAATCATGCTTAAATGTTGCCTTGACAGCCCCTTTTTAGGGCAATTTTAAACTTTCACAATTACATTGCAGTTAATGGCTTAAGTATATAGTAAGACATTAAGTTTTTTATCTTCAATTTTTTTTGGTCATAAGAATAGTGAAGTAGGTCTAATATTCAGCTTAGCTATGGTGCTCACAAAATGAAGAAAGATATCAGCTAGGTCTTTGTTTATATTCAAAAAGCCCGCCATCCCTTTTATTGTTTGTGCCTTCTGTGAGCAAAACTTTTTAGTATGTGTGTGTGTATCCCTTTAGTGATTACAACATGTTAGGATTAGGGATTCCCCACTTCCTCATTTTCTTGCAGATTTTACATTTCCAACCTGTTAAGTGAATTTTTGGACCAAATTCCAAAGGAACATTTTGTGTGACCAGCTCTTGCAACATGTGTTTGGTAAACAAACTTAAAAAATGAATTCCTAGAAGTGTTTTAGTATTTATGACCATTTTCTATAGAAAGGTGAGAAAACTTAGGCTGGTTTTATACAGCTTATACAAAGTTGTGTGACAGGGCATCTTATTTGCTTCCAGGGATTGGGGTGGGGGTCCCTGAGGGTTCAGAGAGCCTGGGAGAATTGTCAGCTTTATTCTGACATAAATCTGAAGGTAAGAGGCAGGGATCACATCTAATGACATAAGTTCCTGTGCTCTATTATATAGTGTTATTAATGAGTAAACCGATTAACGAAATTAAGAAAATTCCTAGCAGTAGAACCTTGAAACTAGGTTTTTAGTAATGATTTGGTTAGCATTTTAGTAACTCTTCATTCAGAGTTTTTTTTGTTTGTTTGTTTATTTACTAGACTAAATGTAGAGTTGGTAGTAAGAAATCTAATGGTTAAATTTCCCATTTGTGTTTTATTTTCTTAGATACTTCTTTTCANAGCAGCACTTTCAACAATAGCCAAAACATGGAAAGAGCCGACATGTCCATTAGCTGATGAATGGATCAAGAAGATGTGGTTTATCTATTCCATGGAATACTACATGGCAATGAGAAAGAATGAAATCTGGCCATTTGTAGCAATGTGGATGGAACTCGAAGGTGTTATGCTGAGTGAAATAAGTCAGGTAGAAAAAGATGCCATATGTTTTCACTTATAAGTGGGTCAGGAGAAACTTAACAGAGCACCATGAGGGAGGAGAAGGGGAAAAAGTAGTTGGGGACAGGGAGGGAGGCAAACCATGAGAGACTCTTGATACTGAGAACAAACTGAGGGCTGATAGGAGTGGTAGAGAGGGGAAGGGGGGTGATGGGTATGGAAAAGGGCACTTGTTGGGATAAGCACTGGGTGGTATATGGAAACCAATTGGGCAATAAACTATGAAGGAAAAAATAATAAATCATGCTTAAATGTTGCCTTGACAGCCCCTTTTTAGGGCAATTTTAAACTTTCACAATTACATTGCAGTTAATGGCTTAAGTATATAGTAAGACATTAAGTTTTTTATCTTCAATTTTTTTTGGTCATAAGAATAGTGAAGTAGGTCTAATATTCAGCTTAGCTATGGTGCTCACAAAATGAAGAAAGATATCAGCTAGGTCTTTGTTTATATTCAAAAAGCCCGCCATCCCTTTTATTGTTTGTGCCTTCTGTGAGCAAAACTTTTTAGTATGTGTGTGTGTATCCCTTTAGTGATTACAACATGTTAGGATTAGGGATTCCCCACTTCCTCATTTTCTTGCAGATTTTACATTTCCAACCTGTTAAGTGAATTTTTGGACCAAATTCCAAAGGAACATTTTGTGTGACCAGCTCTTGCAACATGTGTTTGGTAAACAAACTTAAAAAATGAATTCCTAGAAGTGTTTTAGTATTTATGACCATTTTCTATAGAAAGGTGAGAAAACTTAGGCTGGTTTTATACAGCTTATACAAAGTTGTGTGACAGGGCATCTTATTTGCTTCCAGGGATTGGGGTGGGGGTCCCTGAGGGTTCAGAGAGCCTGGGAGAATTGTCAGCTTTATTCTGACATAAATCTGAAGGTAAGAGGCAGGGATCACATCTAATGACATAAGTTCCTGTGCTCTATTATATAGTGTTATTAATGAGTAAACCGATTAACGAAATTAAGAAAATTCCTAGCAGTAGAACCTTGAAACTAGGTTTTTAGTAATGATTTGGTTAGCATTTTAGTAACTCTTCATTCAGAGTTTTTTTTGTTTGTTTGTTTATTTACTAGACTAAATGTAGAGTTGGTAGTAAGTAAAGAAATCTAATGGTTAAATTTCCCATTTGTGTTTTATTTTCTTAGATACTTCTTTTCAGTTATTTGTTTAAGGAGGTTTAAAAGTCATTACAATTTGGTCAAAAAAATAATAAATACATCATATAAGTGTTGAAAAAAGAAATAGAAGAATCTTAAAGACCGTAAATGCTTCTTGGTAATTTATTATTAGATTATTTTGAATGCATATTATATATTGGCTGGCAATTTTCTAATTTTTGCCTCTTTTTTGTAAATATGACATTTTTTTTTAAATAAAAGCAACTTAACCTATTACCCTGGATTAAGTTTCATTGAATGTGTTCAGTCCCTCCCTTGAGTTAAGGCAGATAATGTTGTTATTATCATGTTAGAGCTGACGAATCTTTTTATTTTATCTTGTATCAAAAATCAGTGTGTTATGTTTCTATTTACTTGACATTCTTCTAGAATTTATTTTATCTGTGAGACTATTATCTGGAAATACTAACTGTGATTGTTGAACAACTTCTTTCAGAAAGCGAAGGTCTATATTTTGAGATCTCTGGAAAAAAACAGATTTAAGCATCCAAAAAGGCCCACTCAAAAAGAATCTTAATAATACAATAATCCCTAATAAGAACTGACCCATTAGGGAGAAGAGATGTTAAAGACTGAGTTAGCAGGGAATACAGAAAGCCACTACTAATCAAAACATCAAACCTACAATTTTCCATCACCTCTCAATGGATCAGGGACCCATTAAGAACCAGGATAAATATCTTCCCTTTCCTCTGTATTCCATCTCTTCCTGCCACTTTACAGACCTTGATCCACCAACTTGATACCCCATATCTCTATCTTCAATCTCCTTCATGATCCTTTCTCTTCTGTGCATATGACTTCCTTCACTCTATATCCACAGCAGGTTTTTGTTCTATTGTTCCTCTATTTAGCATCTTTAACCCCGAAACTGATTTCCTGTGATATTTTCCACCTTTTCATCTTTTGTTTATTCCTCGACTATTAACTAGCATTAAAACTCAAACTGCTTTAATCACAATTGCCATTGCCAAACATCTGCCAATTCCAGCAGATGCTGTGATCTTCGTACTTTTGAACTCATTAGCTTTTTGGCTCTTTAGATTGAATACATACTTATTCTTGAATCCTTTTCACCTTTTCCCCCTCCATAAACAAGGATTTAACTATCCCTCTGACTCTAGTCTTTTTTTTTTCCATTTTCCACTCTATCCACTTCAAAGTGACTTTTCTCTTTCCCTTTATTATAAGCAATGAAATTACCAAGCTAGCAAATCACAGAGCCAGAAGTTGAAGACATTTCTACTGGTCCAAAACCCATACTGTTCCTATTATATTACTCTGTACAAAATTTAATGTCACATTCATCATTTTAATTTCTCATTCTATAGAGGCAATTTAATACAGAAGATAAATTTCTATGGCCCTTTTTATTGAATAAGATACAAAGGAATATTTAGAAGTCCATGCATAAAAACACAGTAAAAATCCATAATACTACTGTAGACCTTTTCTCCGTTCTTACTCTGAAACTTCCTACATGACTTTGGCTGATATATTTATTTAGAATCAGTTTTCTTGAGTTTTGATTCTTGCCTTTACATTTTGAAAATTTTAATTTGTTACTAAAATATAATATGCAGGGGAGGTAATTGAACACAAAAGACATTTTTTATTTTATGAAAGACAGACTTCAAGATTTAAAATTTGGGTTTATTTGGTATCTAACATATGACAGAATTTTATAAAATCTATCTTAAAAATGAAATTCATAGGTAAAAGTTTCAAGCGATTAAAAGACATTGATTATTTGCTAGTAATTAGGGTCTTTAAAATTTTATTTTGAGATAATTAGTAGATTCACAAGAAGTTGCCAAATAATACAAAGGGGTTCCAGGTACCATTTACACTGTAAAGCTAGTAGTTACATTTTACATAACTAAAATACAATATCAAAGTAAGGAAATTAGTTTTGGTAAAATGCACTTACATATGTCTGTGCCATTTTATAGATTTGTGTATAGATTTGTGTAACTGCCACCACCAACAGGATACAGAACTATTCCATCACCACCAAACTTCTTCATGCTACCCCCACACTCTCCCACAATCCAAGTCCCTG
>NW_027531917.1:10332959-10353890 GCF_008692635.1 Crocuta crocuta | reverse complement strand
AAATAAAAGCAACTTAACCTATTACCCTGGATTAAGTTTCATTGAATGTGTTCAGTCCCTCCCTTGAGTTAAGGCAGATAATGTTGTTATTATCATGTTAGAGCTGACGAATCTTTTTATTTTATCTTGTATCAAAAATCAGTGTGTTATGTTTCTATTTACTTGACATTCTTCTAGAATTTATTTTATCTGTGAGACTATTATCTGGAAATACTAACTGTGATTGTTGAACAACTTCTTTCAGAAAGCGAAGGTCTATATTTTGAGATCTCTGGAAAAAAACAGATTTAAGCATCCAAAAAGGCCCACTCAAAAAGAATCTTAATAATACAATAATCCCTAATAAGAACTGACCCATTAGGGAGAAGAGATGTTAAAGACTGAGTTAGCAGGGAATACAGAAAGCCACTACTAATCAAAACATCAAACCTACAATTTTCCATCACCTCTCAATGGATCAGGGACCCATTAAGAACCAGGATAAATATCTTCCCTTTCCTCTGTATTCCATCTCTTCCTGCCACTTTACAGACCTTGATCCACCAACTTGATACCCCATATCTCTATCTTCAATCTCCTTCATGATCCTTTCTCTTCTGTGCATATGACTTCCTTCACTCTATATCCACAGCAGGTTTTTGTTCTATTGTTCCTCTATTTAGCATCTTTAACCCCGAAACTGATTTCCTGTGATATTTTCCACCTTTTCATCTTTTGTTTATTCCTCGACTATTAACTAGCATTAAAACTCAAACTGCTTTAATCACAATTGCCATTGCCAAACATCTGCCAATTCCAGCAGATGCTGTGATCTTCGTACTTTTGAACTCATTAGCTTTTTGGCTCTTTAGATTGAATACATACTTATTCTTGAATCCTTTTCACCTTTTCCCCCTCCATAAACAAGGATTTAACTATCCCTCTGACTCTAGTCTTTTTTTTTTCCATTTTCCACTCTATCCACTTCAAAGTGACTTTTCTCTTTCCCTTTATTATAAGCAATGAAATTACCAAGCTAGCAAATCACAGAGCCAGAAGTTGAAGACATTTCTACTGGTCCAAAACCCATACTGTTCCTATTATATTACTCTGTACAAAATTTAATGTCACATTCATCATTTTAATTTCTCATTCTATAGAGGCAATTTAATACAGAAGATAAATTTCTATGGCCCTTTTTATTGAATAAGATACAAAGGAATATTTAGAAGTCCATGCATAAAAACACAGTAAAAATCCATAATACTACTGTAGACCTTTTCTCCGTTCTTACTCTGAAACTTCCTACATGACTTTGGCTGATATATTTATTTAGAATCAGTTTTCTTGAGTTTTGATTCTTGCCTTTACATTTTGAAAATTTTAATTTGTTACTAAAATATAATATGCAGGGGAGGTAATTGAACACAAAAGACATTTTTTATTTTATGAAAGACAGACTTCAAGATTTAAAATTTGGGTTTATTTGGTATCTAACATATGACAGAATTTTATAAAATCTATCTTAAAAATGAAATTCATAGGTAAAAGTTTCAAGCGATTAAAAGACATTGATTATTTGCTAGTAATTAGGGTCTTTAAAATTTTATTTTGAGATAATTAGTAGATTCACAAGAAGTTGCCAAATAATACAAAGGGGTTCCAGGTACCATTTACACTGTAAAGCTAGTAGTTACATTTTACATAACTAAAATACAATATCAAAGTAAGGAAATTAGTTTTGGTAAAATGCACTTACATATGTCTGTGCCATTTTATCAAATGTATAGATTTGTGTAACTGCCACCACCAACAGGATACAGAACTATTCCATCACCACCAAACTTCTTCATGCTACCCCCACACTCTCCCACAATCCCAAGTCCCTGGTGCCCACCGTATTTTTTCTATCTCAACAATGTTGTCACTTTGAAAAGGTTATATAAATGGACTCATGTAGTATGCAAAATTTTAAGAATGGCTTTATTCCCTCAACATAGTGTCTTGAGATCCATCCAAATTGCTGTGTCAGTCAGTTTTTCCTTTTATTTTTATGATTGCCTTTAGTGCTTTGTTGCTGAAGAATTTTAGATTTAAATTGTTGCAATATCACTTAATAATGGACTGAAATGGAAACCAATGGAACTATATACACACATTATGAAAATAATATATAAGAAAAGGAAACAGAATTGGGATAACTCCATCTTCTTAAAGTCCAAGAGTCTCTTTGATGGGAAATTCTAGAAAGGGATCTAACCTATGCTTAGAGTGTGTGGCTTGCTGCCTGCTATCATCTGAGTGGGTCTGAAAGCTTCCTTCCTAAAAACAAATACTTCTCTAGGTTTGCCTTAGTCCCTGAAATCCCCATCATTAATCAGTGCTTTTGACTGGCAATGCCAATACCTGGCAATGAAAACTCTTCTTTATTTACAATTGCATTTTTGAAAGGGCATAGATTAAAATATTAATCCATTTTCCCACTAATTGTTAGTTATAGTAAGTATATGAGAGTACGGGGGGATTGAGAATTCAGGTGAGTAGAACCACTAGTTTAAAGAAAATATTCCTCGGAATTCTACACTTCTGTGAAACTCAATAACCTAAAAAACTAAAATGAAATAAATGTCATGTTTTGAAGATTTCCCAGGAACTGCCGCTCATACCTCACTCCAGGTCATTTTTATTTTTCTCCTCATAAAATTAAGAGTTGATTAGATTGTGAAAGTATCTCTCTATTACTATTAAGATTATGTTGTATACTCTTCTGGAAGTTGACGAATATTTTAATATTAACGATTCAACAACCCAAAGCAATAACTTTTATAAGGAGGCCCAATACATTGAAATGAATAATAAAACATCATTTGAGACACAACAGAATTTCAAGTATCTAGGATTTTGTATCAGTAAAATTGTTTTCTGGGAAACAAACTCTAAAATAATGGCAACCACCAATTAATTAAACTTAGAGAAATTGTAATGAAATATTACTGCATATGTGATGGCTCTAAAATTTTTGGACTAGACAGTACCCAAATTCTTTCTGGACATATAACAAGAGGCTGGAAATCTCTACAGATTACAAATCAGAAAACCTTGTAAGACTTACTTCTTATAAAACAGACTTGTGGCAATTAGTCTGTAGTGTATCAGGGTATCTGCCTCAGGAGGAAATACATTCCTCTCTACCAGAGACCGTAATCATGTAATTTCTAAAAGCTGAAATATTTCTCTAAGAACTATACAACAGCAGGCACACATTCAACTACAGGATTCAAAGAACACGGTGCATAGATGCTGTAGTTGGGTCTTAGTAAAGTTGAGTGTCATGATCAAGGTTTCCAAGTGCAGACAAGGTTTTATGACCCGTTAGCTGGGAAGCATGGCTGGCAGACTCCATTCTTCAGGTGGACCTGTATAATTGAAGCCCCTGAGATTGTATTTTCACCTGTGTATCTGGAATGATGCCAGAAGTTTCCTGCAAGTAGTTATAACTGATGTTCACTCAAGAAAAATCTTGGAAATAAAAATATTAATGACAGCAAAAGTGAAGATAACTTGCAAAGCCTTTTTGTTTATGTTAATGGTATCAATAATATAAGCTAAAATTATTGTAATTTCTTGAGGTAACATTGATATGTTTAGTTGGATTCTGCTTATGATGTTATTTCCTGAATGTTTAATTTTTTTCATCCTAAAATATTAAATGTGAAGTGTGTTCTTCCTGAGTGTACTTATAGTTCTCGTTGAAGTTGACATTGTATCCTTTGAAGTACTCGTGACCAAATGCAATACATTTCTTGCCATCTATATCACATAAGCTTATTGTCGCTCCTTCACTACCTTTCTTTCTCAAGGAAATTTCTACTTACACAGATAAAGAAAAAAAAAAGAAAATCTATTTCCATTGCTCGAGTTCTTATTACCTGAATTGTGAATATATTTGTCAGATGATTTGGACGTTTTATATATTTCCCATTTTTAACTCCTAATTTCTTATTTAAAGATGGAATATATTCTCTTCTCTGAAAAGATTATTTTGGCATTTTCACTCAGAAACTCATCCAGTGGATTATAAATTCCTTATTAGCATGGGTTTTATTCATCATCAAATCTCAAGCACTTAGCCCACAACAGACAGCAGTTCTTTTGACATTTTTAAATGGAACACTCACTGTATGCTTGCAGTCTCCTAAGTGCTAGAGAAAACACTAACTCAAAGTCATTACTCTTATGGGGTTAACATTCCAGGGGGGAGGAGGCAGTAAATATAATCAAATAAATATACAGTGAGTTACATAAAGGTGGTATGAAGATAAAGTAGGATAAGTGGGAGAGAATGCCAACTTTATAATTTAATAAATGAGAAAAATAGGCTCATAAAAGGTCAAATGACTTTTCCAAATCACTCACCTAGATAACTATATAGTTAGCATTCCTATATTTTTTTTTAAATTACAAACCCAACTTTATTTTCATGATTGAATACTGACTTTCAACATTTAACTAGGAGGAAGATGCTATTCTTTAATATTACAGACTCCTCCTGAGCATGACGTTTGAATGAAAATCTTCCTGATTAAATGCAAATTCTTCATGGATAAGAATAGAGTTGTATCTTAACTGCATAAGATCATTGATAAATTTTGAAATGGAGTTTCAAGTTTTCACTGGAATTTAATTTTTTAGGAGTCTTATAGGAATTTTCTAGCAGATAGTGAAATGTCATTTTGTAGCTAATTACTCTGTTAATTTGCTTTCATTAAAAGTAAAATAATCACATGCTATTATATTCAGAAATGTCAATTTTTCCAAATAGGTATATTATTCTTTTATAAGGTATGTTGCACGCGCGCACGCGCGCGCACACACACACACATATCTAAATGGAGTAAAAACCTGAATATGAATTCATTAAATAAAGTATTCAAATAATTCTTTAACATATGAAAAAATGTACATCTTCACTCAAAAGAAATAAAAATTAAAAGATTAATGAAATGCTTTGGGGAGTTTAAGCTTTTGAATTAACAAAGATTTGTAAATAGTAATAATGATGTTTTGAGGGAGGCATTTTTATCTTGTACTTTTGTCATGAGAGTTAATTGGCACAGATTTACTATAGTTTTCTTTGGCAATAAGTATCAAGTACCAAGAGCTTGGGCTGAGGAATTCCACTTCGAGAAGTTTATTCTTAGGAAAAAATCATGTGAAATCAGAGATGTTTCATAACTCATTGCAGTGGTTGACTCCTTTTTTGTTTCTGGATTCTGAACAGTTAATATTCAAAGAATCCTTATTTTCTAGGAGGGGCTAAACATGAATGGGAATAGAGAGATTCTTTCTCAATCTAATCAACATCTAATTTTAGGAGAAAAGGGGAAAAAACATGAACAGAAATGAGGCATGAGTGGAAGTTCTCGGGAAATCATCAAGAAATGAAATTTGTTTTAGTTTTTAAAGTTATTAAGCTTCATAGAAATTTAGAATTTTAAGTAATATATTAAGAAAAAATTTTAAGCAAGTATTAGGTACAAGGAGATATTTAGAATTAGAAAAACAGGGGTGCCTGGGTGGTTCAGTTGGTTAAGCTCTGACTTCAGCTCTGGTCATAATTTCACAATGAGTCTGAGCCCCGCTTCGGGCTCTGTGCTGACAGCTCCAGAGCCTAGAGCCTGCTTCATATTCTGTGTGTCTCCCTCTCTTTCTGGCCCTCTCCCACTTGCACGCTGCCTCTCTGTCTCTCAAAATTAAATAAAAACATTTAAAAAAATTTAGAATTACAAAAACAAATAATCCAAATGTTTAAAATGAGAAAATGATTTAGCAAATCAGTAAACTATGATGCATTCATCAAATGTCAATATGAGAAATATTTTCAAAGATTAATGATACAAAAACTCTCACTGTATTTTATTAAGCAAAAAGCATAAAGAAAAATATATATACCCTGAAAATGCAAAATGCCATATTTCATTTTTGTATATAAACTTAATTATACACAGGAACAGAAAAAAACCGTAGAAAACATTAACAATAAATTATCTTAGGTATTTTTGTGATCTGGAATTAAGTTATTTTTGTTTTCTTATCATTGTTTTCTATTTACTTAAATTTCTATAGTTGTCTATAGTATGTACACACTACTTTTCTAAAACTTGCCTTTATTTGATTATTTTGAAATAAGTGAAGCAGAATAGTAATGTTAAGATGCAGAGTTAACCATTTCTATGTGCCTCCTAACATCCCACCTATGCTCTTATCATACCAAAGTAATAATATTGACAAACCTTTTTCTCACAGTTGATATAAACATACATTTTTAAATTTATTTTATTTTATTTAAATTTTTTAAGTAAGCTTCACACTCAGCACAGAGCCCAGTAGGGGGCTTGAACTCACAACCCTGAGATCAAGACCTAAACTGAGATCAAGAGTCAGACACTTTACTGACTGAGCCACCCTGGCACCCCTGAATATACTTTTTTAAATACTTGTTTCTGATTTCTTTTTTAACAAAACAAAATTCTATTATACCTATTATTTTGCCTTTTCATTTTTCACTTAATAGACTATCATGATCATCTAACAAGCACATAGATCCAATTCGGTATTTTATTTGAATTTCTTTGTTTAAAAAACCTTTTGTAATATTTATTTTTGACATAGTGAGAGACAGAGTATGAACAAGAGAGGGGCAGAAAGAGAGGGAAACACAGAATCCAGAATAGTCTCCAGGCTCTGAGTTGTCAGCCCAGAGCCCAATGTGGGTCTCAAACTCACAATCTGGGAGATCATGACCTGAGCCAAAGTCAGACACTTAACAGACTAAGCCATCCAGGTGCCCCATTTAAATTTCTTTATACATATATCATTTACACAGGTATGATTTTACTGAAATTAAAATGTGGATTTATTATTACTGTCTTTTTTAACATTCTCTCACTCAACTCTGTAAGCCTCCAACTATTTCATTCCCACTCCCAGATAGTAATCAGTCAAAGTCTACTTACATAACTACTCCCATTTACATGGGGTTTTATACGCTTTTTAAAAATACAGTAGTACATACACTTATTTGCATCTACTTATATTGCTTAACACTTCTTCAGGGGAATCTTCAAGAAAATGATGCTAATTCACTCTTTTTAATGACTGCCTAGTATTCCATGTTGTTGCTGTGCCAGATTTGATCCAATTATTTCTGTATGGTATTCCTTTTACAATGATACAGTCAACATCCCTAAACATCTCACCTGATGAATTGGTGCTTCAATCTCTATGAGATAGATTTACATAAATGGCACTACCAGATATAAGGATATGTATCTTTTAAATTGAAATAGTGCTAGATTCCTCCCCTACACACCCACACAATATATATATATATACAACAATGTACACTATGAACATTTCTACAAACAATAGTTGAAAATCTATTTTTCTCAGGGCCTTGGGTGGCTCAGTTGATTAAGCATCCACCTTCTGCTCAGATCATGATCTCACAACTTGTGAGATCAAGCCCCGCATCAGGCTCCATGCTGACAGTGTGGAGTCTGCTTGGGATTCTCCCTCTCTCTGTCTCTGTCTCTCCCTCTACCCCCACTTGAGCACACATTTTCTCTCTCTCAATATAAATAAATAAACTTTAAAAAAAGAAAATATATTTTTCTCAATATTCTCACCTGCAGTAAATATTTTTGCCTGTCTGAGAGGTATGAAATGGCATTTTATGGTTACTTTCATGTGCATTCCCCTAATAATGACTTTCACCATATTTTTTATATTGACTGACCTTTGGATTTTCTCTAATGTGAACTGATTTTCCATATTTTTTTCCAGTCCAAGTTTTATGTTTTGTCTTCTTAACTGTGAATTTAACAATTTTTTATTGAGTTTTAACCTTTAACCTATCATTCTTACTATAAATTATGTAGCAAAGAGTCTCTATTTTTTTAAGAGCTTATGCACTTCTGTTTTTCCCATCCTTAGCTTTTGCACTTAGCCTCCAAGGTTTACTTTTAAGACTGTTGTTCCTCAATATATCAGAAATTTATTTTGCAAGTGATGTAAGTTAAGGCTTCAACTTAGTTTTACCCTGAAATAATACTCAGGTATGTGTATTAAAAAAACCACATTAACCCCCACAGAGTCGATACTGCTTATGTCACACATTAAATTTTTCATATATTCTGCAAACAATTTGTAGAATCTTGATTCTGCTACATCAGTCTCTTTTTATCCACATACCACAACTATATGATTTATTTTTTAACACTGACTAAATTGCTAAAGCAAATTTTGCCTTGGTAATCTTTTTTATATTCACTTGGCTGCTCTTAGACAGCTGTTCTTCCTTGAGAAATGTCTATTTGTCTTAAATGTTTTAAACCACAAAAAAGCCCCATTGTGATTCTAATTACACTTTCCTTCCCCCAAAAACTTGGTATTTCACTGCTCATATTTTTATGTCTTTTCATAAAGTTTTATAATTTTTCTATAATCTGACATAGTTTAAGTAATATTTTAATGCCTGCCTTTGAAAGCTAATAAAATATAGCTGTGAATCCATCTTGATGCCTTTTTAATATCTTCACATTTATTTTTACAGTAATTGATCCATGTAAGTTTGTCCTTTCTTAGGTTAATCTTAGTAATTTCTGTTTTTCTGTAGGATTTAAACTCTACTTCCAGAATGAGACATGTTGTGTTCCCTAATGATTCTTAGTGGTTTAGAGGGTAAGAACTCTGCAGTGGCTTTTTCTCACAACTCCCTCAGCCAGTCTGAATGACAGGCTCAGAAAAGATAATGAATTTACTTTGACATTGAGAATGGGGAGGAAAGTGGAATGCAGTTAGCTGCCACATTTCTAGAATCCTCTTTCTCCATCTGTTGCATTACCTACAATCAGAATACAGTAATATGTCAAAATTAGGCATGGAGGGCAAGGAGTATATGGAAAATATCTGTACTTTCCACTCAGTTTTGTTGTGAACCTAAAACCACTCTAAAACACACAGGCTATTAAAAAAAAATATGTACAAGCATATTTGAACATGATTTAAAAGTTGAAAGTATCCCAAGGGACAGCCCGTACTTGTCTTGTATGACATATAATGTTCTTTGGGGCATACACAAAATGAAACTGCTTTCTGCAAAGAAAATCTTCCAATGTTACTGAGGAAGCTAAACCTCTAACCAGTAGCTACGAACTGGTTGGAGCTAAGAACTCCAACATAGTTCTTAAACCAAAAAGGTTAAATTAAAAAAAAAACTTGCAGAATATGCAACTAACAAACTTTCTTCTATGTGTCAATCTAAATATGCATTTAGAAATAGTAATATATAGGGATGCCTGGGTGGCTCAGTTGGTTGAGCGTCCGGCTTTGGCTCAGGTCATTATCTCACAGTTCATGAGTTTGAGTCCTGTGTCAGGCTCTGTGCTGACAGCTAGCACAGAATCTTTGGTTTCTGTATCTCTCTCTCCCTCTGGCCATCCCCTGCTCATGATGTCTCTCTCTCTTTCAAAAATAAATAAAACATTAAAAAAAAAAGAAATAGTAATATATAGAAAATAGTGCAGCCTGTATCATACCTCTAAGAATGGGATAAAAGGCTTACAATTGCTATTATAAAGTTAAATCTGTATGTTCTCACATTGAATTTTGGCCCACTGAGGACACAGTACATGGGCGTTATTAGCAGAAATGATGTGCATCAGATTCAGTTGATTCTGGTAACGCTTTCATGCAGTTTACAGACTGTTAGTTAATTTCTCCAGACTTGTTACTGTTTCCTGGTTTTGCTCTCTTCCTTTATGATATTGTTTGGCTTAAGACTATTTTGCAAAACGAAGAAATTATTTTATCATGTTCACTTTTGCTGCTTGAAGAGCACAATGAGGCAGAATGGAGACGAACAGGAGAAAATTGTCTGTGAATGTTCAGAAATGCAACTTGCCAAATATTTTTATGTTGCACCAAATTAAAATATTTTTTATTAAACAGAGAAAATTCTAGGCAAACTTGTCTAGTTCTGGGAGAGAATAGATAATACTATATCATCATAATTTATATTCCATATGCAGACTATAATGAATTGGAAGAATATCAAATGCTAAATCCATACTTTGAAAATTAATTTAATTAGTTCCCTATCTAAAGCCAGTCATACAGGTTTATAACACATGACAAATTCCTTCCAAAAGAATGATTCTACTTATGTTTTTTCCCATCATAAATAGACCCAAAGGAGAAAAACAGAGGGTAACTTATTTTGAAGAAGGTATTTTAATGTCTTTGAAATGTCCATGATCTTCAATCTATTCGGGAGAAGGTAGAAGCTCTTAAAGCCTTCCAAAATTGTGCCTGAATGGAGCAAGATAACTCAGATTCTGGACTTCAGAGTCATGCAAACTTGGCTACAAATCTTGACTGTCAGTGACTCTGAAACTGTCAGTTTCTCACCCTCTATTCCATTATCATTGGGAAACTATTCCTTGAGGTTCTGTCACAGGTACTTTTCTTTTCCCCGTTGGTATACTCTTGCTTTATTTGTCAGTGACTCCCAGATATATTTCTGAAGCCCAAGCCTGTCTTCTGAGTTCCAAATCCACATATCTAATGGCAATTCACTTCCCTTAATTGGATGTCTCAAAGACATCTCAAACTCAATATATCCAGCAGAACTCATAATATTTTTCTCAAACAAACATCTCCTGGAACATTGCCCTTCATAATAAATGGCTCCATGTTCCCTGATGCCAGAATTTTAAAACTACTGTTTGACTCCAGATGCCCCATGCCAAATCAAGTCCATGCCAAGCCTATATATTTCTTGACCGTATCACATTATCTCAACCTTCATTTCCATCGTTCTTCCCTGGTCTACCATGGCCTATTAATGGTCCTGGAAAACTCCATACTGTCTCCTTTCCAATCCATTTAAACTGTTGCAACCAAGGGAATACTTTAAAATGTGAACATTTTCAAGTCATTTGCTAGTTTAAAATCCTTCAATCATTTTTCATTGTTCTTAGGATGAGACCCAGGAACGTCTCTGTGCCTACCACTTCAGCCTCACGCAGATACTTCTTCCCTTCTCAGTCATTCTGAACTGGTGTCGGTGAAATACTCTTGGCTTTGTCTTTAGGCCTGCCTCCATAGCATAGTCTTTTCTCAAGAAAGTTTTTCCCCCACCCAACTTTCCTCAGTTCATCTGTCTAACTTCCGTCATTCTAGGTCTTATCTAGGACATTGTATCTCCAGAGAATTCCTCCCTGACCTCCTGGGCCACATGCTGATCTCTGTTTTACAGGCCAACAGCATCTGCCTTTCCCTTTCTGTCATCCATCATACTTTTTTTTTAATGTTTATTTTTGAAATAGAGAGAGTGAACAAGGCTCAGAGAGAGGGAGATAGAGGATCCAATGCAGGCTCCATGCTATCAGCTCAGAGCCCGATGTGGGGCTTGAACTCACGAACAATGAGATCATAACCTGAGCATAAGTCAGATGCCTAACCCACTGAGCCACCCAGATACCCTCCCTTCACACTTTTAATTACATGCTCAATGCCTTTCTTTTCCAGCAAAATGTAAGAACAATGGGAGAAAGTTTATGTTGATGTCGTTCTTTTTTGTAACCATTATGTCCCATCACTTAATATAGGATTTTACATATTATAGATTTTTAATACTTATTATGAAATGGATGAATACATGAGTGAATAAGGCTAGACAATTTATGTTTCTTCATCTTTAAGTTGAGGATATTAGTACATATCTCATAGGGCTATTGTAAAAGATCATTGTAAGGCTGAGGTAAAATAATTTTGTATCCATTTGTTTTCTTCTTATCAGACTTGATATATTCGTTTTCAATTGTTGTTATAACAAATTATCACAAACTTAGCAGCTTAAAGAACATAAATTTATTATTTTCTAGTTCTGTAGGTGAGAAGTCCAATACAGACTACACTCCATTAAAATAAGTATCAGCAGGGCTGTGTTCCATCTCCAGGCTGTAGGGAAGAATGTGTTTCCCTGCCTTTTCCAGCTTCTAGAAGCCACCCCCGTTCCTTGGCACCTCTTCCTCCATCTTCAAAGCCAGCAACAGCAGACTGAGTTCTCTCACACTTCAACTTTCTTCTTTTTTGATCTTATCTATCTCTCCCACCGGAAAAAAGGTTCTCTAAGATCACATTGGGCCCACACAAATAGCCAGGATGATCTTCCCATCTCAAAGTCTACACCCTTAGTAACATCCAAAAATCCCCTTTTGCCACATAAAGTAACATATTCACAGGATCTGAGGATTAGAGTATGGACATCTTTGGAAATTATTATTCTGCCTACTACCGGGAATGATGGTAATATCACTCTTTTGTTATTAAACTAAATTTCTTCAATATTCTAATGCCTTAAAGGAAGAAAAAGAAAAATGAAGAATGGTAAAGGAATGCAGTGGTAAAAGGAGAAGGAGAATCATAACCTATTCTGTACTCCCAACTCAAACTCAGGCCCTTGTCTAATTACTTTCAATAAATCTCAAAATATTTTTTGTAGATAAAGTATTTTAAGGCTTGATACATATGCCCAACATGTAGAATGTAAGTAAGTACACAACTTTCACTGAGCAAAGTAATATACAGTACATTGTCAAAGTTTGTGTAACTCAGGCATATGCCCAGGCCCAAATAGGCCTATCCCATTGTGGCTTGTGGTCTCCTATGAATGTCTACTGTCTGTATTGGGTTTGAATACAATACTATTGTATTCAATATATATTTATATATATGCATATTCAACATATATTAAAAATGTAGTAAAAATTTCACCCTCAGTCAGCATTTTGCAGAAGATAACATTATCTTTTGTTTGTGCTTTGCTACTGCTTGGGCTTGTCTTTTTATTTTTACCAACACGAAATACCTCTCATATCAATCTACCTTTCTGCCTATGCATATTTTACTTTTTAAAGATATTTTCCAATTCCATGTGCTCCATGAACTTTCTTAAACATCATTATCTCTATTTTAGAACCCTGAGCACCATATTTGTGAATGTGGTCCTGGCACTTTCAAGGACTTGCAATTGCCTTTAAAATTAACTTTATTTGAGGAAGATGGATGTTCTATGTTTTTTTATAAGAATGGAATATTTTGTGTACACTTCCTCCTTTTTACTAAAACCAAGCATATCTTTACTAAGAATGACAGAGAGATGCCTTGCCATAGAAGTCAGCACTTAATTTGTGATGAATCAAAACCATTTTTAGTTCCTTTGCAAATCCAGACTACAAAAGTCACAGATCTAAGGCAGGTGGTTACAACATTTGGAATTTTATGTATTTCTCTCTTCAACAGTGCATTTCCTTCCTGAGTTTAAGAGGTTTTGTCAAAGGAATGTATCACTGCTATTCATTGACGTAGCACATTAGTCCCATATAAATGGTCAGTCTAAAAAAAAATACTAAATTGGACTGAGTCAGGTTTTTGGAGATTGGCCAACTCAACCAGCTGGTATCTTCGTATGCAGTATGTCATCCCATATACAACAGGAACGAGATACTAATGGAATGCTGCTCCTAGAGTAGAACCACGAAAAACACATCCCTACAGCCATGACACTGATTGGTTTTCATAGCTACAATGCTAGAGAATCAGTAAGGCCTCTAATTTAGGGAAGCAGACTTTTTTTTTCATGTTCAACACCTAGGGAGTGGTATCATCTGTTGCTCCTATATTTATCCCTAGGGAGTAAGTTCATGACTAAAACAACATTTAATAATTTAATTAATTAATTAACTAATTTGCAATTCAGCAATATAAATCTATCTTTTTGGAAGGGATGACCTGGAAAAGGGTTGGGATTTATGAATTGCTCTAAAGTGTGGTCTATGGGCCCAACCTCATTGACAACATCTTGGAGCTTCTTATATATACATGTAGACCCCTTATGCAAACTATGTATTTGACATTGAAGATAATATAGAAGTTTCCAAATGCAGTACATAGATAAAGAATTTTGGTTAGAAATGTTTACATTAATAATCTGAATATATTATTTTGCATTAACAACATTTTAGATAATGTGCATTTTTAAAGTGAAAATGGAAAATATTTTTTTAATATAGGTAATTGTAAAATCAGTTCTCTTGTCTAGAGTGAAACCAGTAACTTTATTTTTTATTTTAAGCAGGTTCCTTGCCCAACACGGGGCTTGAACTCATGACTCTGAGATTAAGAGTCACACGCCCTGACTGAGCCAGGAAGGCACTTTTCAATAACTATTTTATAACTTATTATACTAAATGATAAGTACAAGGTATTTCTATAATATGTAAATACCTAAGTGCCATTAAATACTGGGTTACACGTTGCATTATTATCTGAGATATAACATACATTGAGCTGTAACTTTTGGAGAGCACTGGGTTGAGTCAGGGATTCTTTCTCTGCCCTTTTTCTGTGGAATTCTGACATTAGGCCACATCTGTACCCAGACATACTCCCTTCTTTGGCATTCACTCCCCCCACCTTTTTTTCTCTATTGATTTTTATTATTTCCTAGATTCAGAGTCATTTTTGTTTGCTTTGATAAGCCAACTTATAGACTGAATTTTATATTAAACTTTCCCCTCTTATCATTAGTTAAGTAATAAATATACAGAGTGAGATATCCATTTTCTTTGCAGTTTTGTTAAGATCCAGGTTTAGAATCAGAACAGGATATTAAGCTTATCTCAATCACAGTTCAATATTTCTTTGCTTGCTTAAGGACATGGCATAATAATTGGAATATTTAAATGCCTTGTTCAGAAACCTTTAGACTCACAGTTGTAAGTGAAAAGTTGAACAAATGACTGTGGAAGAGAATGCCAGAGTGCCTTATTTTCACATACATATAAAATAATATTATCAACTCAGAACCCATTGTGCCTAAGAAGGTATGGAATTTTGCTTTGGTTTATAGGCAGAAAACTGAAATGGTGGCTCTTCCACTTTTACCAGGAATCAGAATTACCTAATAAGAAAAACATTTTTTCACCCTTTCTATTACTGTGAAATAAATCTATTATTAAGGAGTCTAAATAATTAAATTTTGAAGTAAAGCCCCAAAAGTTAGGATGAAGACTTTTACTTCCTGGAAATGACAAGTTTGTTTAATCTTCCGTTAGAAGAAAAAATAAAAAATGATTGCCTTTATAAGAGCTACATTTCCATTAATATACCAACAATAATAATTTACTTTAGCCTAAACATCTAGATAAGCCAGTTTCATCCCTTGTGTAGAATAGCAATATTCAACATGCCTTACAGTCTTTTTTATATGAGATTTAAATTTCTCTTGCTGAAGTTTAAGCCCATAGAGCTCATAAATACTTTAGAAAACACAAAAATGGCTCTTTCCCATTGCACTGTAAAAATTAGTTGGCTGGTTCCTTTCCACACATATGTAACTTTCCTACATATGCAACTATGTCTGGTTACATAAATTTGTGTTTTCCTAAAACTTATTGATAGCCATTTGTATCTATTGAGGTTTTTTTAGTATACTTCTTTGAATTATTTTTAAATGAGTTAAGGAATGACATCAATTAAATAAAGGATCATATCCTTAATTTTTCACATTCTAGTTGTAGTTAATGTAGTACCACTGTACATAAGATATCAAAACCATGTAACCATGTAGGTCTCTTTACTCCCCTATCCTATATGGTGTTCATATCTATTACATTTATATATGTTAAAAACTCCACAATCCAGTGTTATAATTTTCCTTTAAATAATTATTTATATTTTAAATAATTTAGAGAGGGAAAAGAACAACCCCTTATACTTAGTGACACATTTATCATTTCTGACGTTGTGGTTTATTCCTTCCTAAAGATTCAGGTTATCCAGTTTGATCCTTTTTGCCTATGGTGTTTTTTTGTAATTTTGTCGCTTTATTCTCACATTTTACTCTAAAAGAACATAGCCACAGCTTCAACACTTTGCTTGGAAATTTCCTCAGCTAAATATTCAGTTTCATTACTTACACATTCTATTTTCCATTTAGCTGCAGAACACAGTTCTGCAGAATTCTCTGCCACTATATGGTCCCCCTTTCCAGGTTCCAATAGCATGTTCCTGTTCCCTTCTGAGTTCTCTCCAGCAAGTTTATTAACATTCATGTTTTTACTAACAGTCTGTTCAAGGCAATCTAGACTTTTCCTACGATGCCTCTCAAAAATTTTCCAGCTTTAATCCATTACTCAATTCCAGGGCCACTTCGCATGTTTAGGTATTTGTTATAGCACCATCCTACTTCCAGTACCAAAATCTGCATTAGTTTCTGTGGCCTTTGTAACAAATTACCATAAGCCTAGTGGATTGAACAGTACAAATTTATCTTACCGTCTGGACATCAGAAGTCTGAAGTTGTTCTCACTGGGCTAACACGATGTTGGCAAGACTGCATTCCTTTCTGGAGTCCCCTGAGAAAGAATCTTTTTCTCCCTCTTTTTTCTTTTATTTCCCTTTTTTCTTTTTTCCTAGCATCTTGAAGCTACCTGAGTTCTTTGGCTGTTGGCTCCCTTCCATGTTCAAAGCCAACAGTGGCAAGTCTGCTCTTTCTCGTATCCCATCAGTCTGAAACTGACTGTGCTGCTTCCTTTTTACACATTTTAGGGCCCTTGTGATTACATGGGGTCCACAAACATAAAAATATCCCAGAAAAATGTCCCTTTTTCAATTAAGATGACTAGCAACCTTACTCCATCTACCTTAATTTCCTTTTGGCTTGTAATTTAACATATTGGTCAATTCCAAGGATGAGGACATGGACATCTTTGGGAAGCTATTATTTGGCCTGCCGTACATAGCCAGCTTACCCCTGAAACTATCCTTGCAACAGCAGCAGCCCACGTCTCATGTCACTCTTGTAGCCTTGACTGTGCTGTGAGGAGTCTGCCCCACAAATATGTTGTTCAGATCAGCTGAAGAGCTAGTGAAGGTTGATGTGTGGAATTCAGAGCTCCTCCTCTTAGGCTCCCTCATTTTGGGAATCTCACCTGCTCTCATCCAGTGACACTGGTTGACTCAAATTCTGTCCTCAGGTCCTTCAAGGCAATAAGATTGTGGATTTTCTATTGAAGTTTTAGCTGCCCTGCATGATGAAGACCTGTGCTTGTCATCAGTTGAAAAATCATATATATGGGAAGCCTACTGTGTGTGATTCCATTCTACCAAGTGTTGATTTCTTACCAATGTCTGTCTACTTTTGGACACTATCTAGTGCCATCAGGTAGGTTTTCCTTTTACTTCAGACATAAAATATAGTTGTTACTGTGTGAAGATTGGTATGAAAGTTAGTCAAAGGGTTGGCCCAAGCTCTCTAACCATACCAGCAGCTTTGATTTTCATTTTTTAAATCACTGATAAACTTGTTTATTGTTTTAGTATGTCAAATTCCAATGTTCCTTTTTTATCTTACATCATCATCTATATCCCTTATCATGAATATTAACTCTATTTCTTTATACCTGATATATTCTCTGCTGCTATCAGGTATTTTCAGAAAAACAATTTCACTGAAACTCAGATATAGTAAAAAATGAACAGATCACAAGTATTCTACTTGATGAACTTTTCTCAAACTAAACACACCATGGTAACCAGCATCCAGATTAGGACATAGAATATTATCTGTTCTATACAACTGCCTTATGCCTTCTTTGAGTCACTATAATCTTTCTTCCCTAAAGCTAATAATTATTTTGTCTTCTATCACCAATTAGTTTTGCTTGTTTTAGAACTATATATAATCAAAATCACACAATTCATAAGAAATTTTTGTGTACCTGGCTTCTTACATTCAAAATTATTTTCCTAAGAATCATCCGCATTTGTTATGATGAGCACTGAGTGTTACATGTAACTGATGAATCACTAAATTCTACCCCTGAGACCAGTATTACATTATATGTTAACTAACCAGAATTTAAATAAAAATTTGGGGAAAAAATCACCCACATCGTTTGTATGTAGCAGTAGTTCATTTATTTTAATGCATATATTATTTCCTTATATGAAAAAATATAATTTATTTACATGTTCTACTTTTGGTGGATATTTTGGATCATTTCCAGGTTAGATATATTACAAATAGACTAGTCTGAACATTTGAGGGCAGAGCTTTCAATGTTGATGTGTACGGATTCCTGTTACAGTTATATCTGGGGGTGGAACTATTAGAGCCTGGGGTTTGCATATGTTCAGACTTAGTTGGAACAGTTTACCAAAAAATTGATAAATCAGCAGTAAATAAGAATTTCCTTTGCTCCACATCCTTGCCAATACTTAGTTGCTTTTAGAATAGAAATCAAGAAAATATTTCCAGTTAAGTTTTCTTGTCCTAGTTTGATCCAGGCAATTTCTCAGTAAAATGAGGACTAAACAGTTTATAAAATTAACATCAATAAGTCAATAATCCTGTGTCCTAAAAGACCATCAATTGATTGTCCACTGCTTCTAACTAGAATATTCAAAATAAAAGCCTCAGGGGTGCCTGGGTGGCTCAGTCGGTTGAGGTTCCGTCCGACTTTGGCTCAGGTCATGATCTCATGGTTAGTGGGTTCGAGCTCCGCGTCAGGCTCTGTGCTGATAGCTGGCTGAGAGCCTGGAGCCTGTTTCAGATTCTGTTTCAGTCTGTGACTCCCTCTCTCTCTGACCCTTCCCTGCTCACGCTGTCTCTCTCTCTCTCTCAGAAATGAAATTTTAAAAAAATATTTTAAAAAATAAAAAACAAAACAAGAGCCTCAAATGCAAAAGCAAATATTGTATACTAAGGTGTTACCAACATATGTCCAATCTGAGGAAGGATCTGAATATTTCTGTAGTTGGGTAGAGACTTAAAGCTGCTAGTCAGAACTTGACTTTATATTCAGAGCCTTGGGGCACCGGGTGGCTTAGTTGATTGAGCGTCCAACTTGTGATTATAGCATAGGTCATGTTCCTGGGTCATGAGATTGAACCCCACACCAAGTCTTGCATTAAGCCCCTCATCAAGCCCCGCATTACACTCCATACTGTGAACGAAGCCTACTTAAGATTTTCTCTGCCTCGCCTCCCTCCCCAGTTTGTGTGCTCTTTCTCTAAAAAACTTTTTAAATAAAATAAAGTAGGTGTTTAGGTTCAGAGCCTTGCTGGAGAGAGACTAGTTAAGGAAATTAATTTTGTTTATAATGCATCCATAAGCAAAATCATAAATACTTTGAATAAAAAATAACCAGTTTCTTCATAATGTCTTTGAGCATATTAAAACATATTCTTATCTATATGACAGGGCATCATCAGATTTTACTCTATACTGTGACCTTCACATTTTAAAGAAATTTAGAAATTGACCTACAGGGTACTTCAAAAAACATGGTGTTTGCTAGTTTCATTATGATTTCTACTGTTTTGTTTCTTATCTACAATATTTCTGTCTCTGTACTTGTAAACAAACAAGCAAACAAAATTTCTAATGGTTTTCCTATAAAATATGGTTTTTGATTTCTTATAATTATTCAACGGAATTTCTCTTGGGCCAGTGATTTCCATAAGGAAAGGAAATCATTTGGGTTGGGGTTTATTTCAGAGGCAAGCATGGCACAAGTGTGTGTGTATATGTATGCATGTGTGTGCCCATGTGTGCACTGTGTGTGTGTTCTCAGGTGGTAGGGTAATTGAGGTGAAAGGAAGGGAACATAGTACCACTTTTCTAGATTTCTTTATCCCAAACCTGAGCAATATGTCTGTAAAGAACATTACCTTAACTTGAAATAAAAGCTCAGACAATTGTTTAAAAACAAAATATTGACACACTATGATTGTTGGAAGAAGGAAACTACTTTAGGAGAAGTGTTTTGATATAGACTACAACACAAACAATTCAGTACTAGCTTGGAATATAACTAGGTATTTTTTTGAACACTGGGCCATGGAATCATTCATACATTAAAAGGAAGTAACCTCTTTGAGCTCATTTCAAACTGTGGCAGCGCTTTTTTATAGGCCAGTGATGCTGGCTTAATATACTTGAGCATTTCCACCCCCCCCTTTTTTTTTCTTTCATAGTGTATTGTCAAGTTGGTTTCCACATAACACCAAGTGTTCATCCCAACAAGTGCCCTCCTCCATGCCCCTACCCCCATCAGCCCTCAGTTTGTTCTCAGTATTCAAGAGTCTCTCATGGTTTGCCTCCCTCCCTGTCCCCAACTACTTTTTCCCCTTCTCTTCCCCCATGGTCCTCTGTTAAGTTTCTCCTGACCCACTTATAAGTGAAAACATATGGCATCTGTCTTTCTCTGCCTGACTTATTTCGCTCAGTATAACACCCTCGGGTTCCATCCATGTTGCTACACATGGCCAGATTTCATTCTTTCTCATTGCCATGTAGTATTCCATTGTATAGATAAACCACATCTTCTTGATCCATTTGTCAGATGATGGACACTTAGGCTCTTTCCATGTTTTGGCTATTGTTGAAAGTGCTGCTATGAACATTGGGGTACATGTGCCCCTATGCATCAGCACTCCTGTATCTCTCGGATAAATTACTAGCAGTGCTATTGCTGGGTCATAGGGGAGTTCTATTGGAGGAACCTCCACATTGTTTTCCAAAGGGGCTGCACCAGTTTACTTTCCCACCAACAGTGTAGGAGGGTGTCGGTTTCTCCACATCCTCACCAGCATCTAGAGTCTCCTGATTTGGTCATTTTAGCCACTCGAGCATTTTTCCGTTTGATGAGAATGTGGTCATAAAACAGGAAGTTCTTAGAGACATAGGAGTATCAAACTTTTAAATCTCTAGCTGCACATTAAAATTTTCTATCTTACTCCCTTCTTCCCTCATGTTCTTTGTTTTCTCACACACTCACAAAGAACTCTTCAGAGCACTTAAAATAGGGGGTGGGGGGG
>NW_027531917.1:10273762-10332912 GCF_008692635.1 Crocuta crocuta | reverse complement strand
GGGGGTGGGGATGAAACTCATATTTTGCTGTGCCATTGGATAAAATCTTTAGGGGGCCAAATGTTTTTAACTTTTATTCGGAAATCTCTAAGTAAAATAGATCATCCAGGAAGGTGAATTATATCCTGTATTTCTGAGCCACCTCCAGCAAACCAATGTATGTATTTTCCAAGGACTATGCATTTCTCTCTGTAAGAAGTTGGACATGTACTAGCCAGTGAAAGTTGCTTAATTCTTCTAATGCAACTTGGAGTTTCTTTGCTTAAAATATATCAAATTCTATTTCATGCATATTACCATAGGTGTTCTCATTTTACTCAGTAAAGAAAATGCAGTATGGTTGAAATTTAAAATGGTACCACTTTATCCAAATAATAGGGGCCTTGAAATAATACTTTCACTGGAAAACTTTTTCACATCTGGATATGATTTCATAGCTTCCCTTTTCTCTTGCCTAAATCATTAATTAAAGACATCTAAATATTGGCTCTGCTGCACAAACAAGATAAAGCACAGGTCCAGGTAAATATATATATTTTGCTATGGTTTATGATCTAGTTTCTTTCTAAATTTCATCAGTTAGGTCCCCTTTTCGCATTCCCTCTTGGATTCTCCTTATGACACTGCTACAATTTGCTCTCTCCTCTCCTCTTACAGGGTTAATCAGCCACATCAATCCATCAAATAAAATATGTACAATTTCTGTCACTTTCTTTAGAAGATGATTTTGTTGCCATGGTGGCTTTTAGCTTGAAGATTTCTGACATTTGTTGGATCTCATGTCTTCTAGCTCTCTTCTCTTTCTTATAATAAAGTAAGTGAATTTTGCTCAAATTAGCATTTAATAAGTTTACAAAAAATTATGAATAACTAATTAGATTAATTCTAATTCTTCTCTTATAGAGATTGGGTTACCATGTGATTTTCTTTTACTATTAGATAAGTAACACCTGTGAAAAGATCTGCTTAGAAAAGGAGAAACAGATGGCTAGCAAACATATGCTTAGATAAAAGAGTCAGTGCAACACAAATCTTGGTAGCATATTTTCTTAAAATATTTTTTTATCTTTACTGACATTGATATTTCTGATTATATTGTGTTTCTTAGATGAAATATTGTCAACTTAAATTGTTATAAAGTGTTTAAAATTTCTCAAAGCATCAGGAAAAAAGTATTTTTATATGGAATAAATAAAATCAAACTCCAAAATAGATTGCCTTATCAGAGAATTATAGAAAACCCTCTGTCTAGTTAAAGCTTGTGTCTATAACGTACAAAGATCTTATTTATTATTAGCATTTTCTACTCTATAGAGTGTAGAGTTCAATTAAATGCATTTGAATATCTAACACTCTCAATGGAATTAGCGTTATTGCATTGAATGTTGGTGCACACTTACTGACAACAAACATTCTGGTCCATTGTCTGAAGCCCGTACGGCCTTTTTAAATTATTACTAAACCAAGAGAAATAATTGATACAGTAGATACAGCAAACTGTCTTCCAAAACTGAAGAAGAAATAAAGATTTACAGATAAATAAAAGATAAGTGAGTTTATTACACTTGTCTTATAAGAAATCCTAAAAAGAGTCATTCGAGTGAAATGAAAGGATGGTAGACAGCAACATGAGAGCATGTAAAAATAGAAAACTTTCTGACAAAGGGAAATATGTAGATAAAAACAGAATCCTATAACACTGTAATGGTGGTCCATAAATTGCTTTAATTCTAGCATAGAATTTAAAAGATAAAAGCATAAAAAAATAACTGCAACCATATGACTAGGTTAGTGGATATATTTTTTTTAAAAAATACCTAATTTGCAACATTGCTGACATAAAATAGGAAGGATGCAGAGGAATAGAATTTTTGTGTGCAACTGAAATTAAGTTGTTACCAGTTTAGAATAGACTGCTATAATTGTAAGATATTTTATATAATCCCCATGGTTACCACAAAAAAATCCTATAGAAGATACATGAGAGGAATCAAGTATGTCAGTACAAAAAAATCAATGAAACACAAAAGAAGGTAAGAAGAGAGGGGGAAAAAACTAGCTATAGAATATAGAGAAAACAACAAAAATGGCACCAGTAAATCCTTACCTATTAGTAATTATTTTAAATATAAATGGATTAAACACAATCTAAAGATATAGAGTGGCTAAATAGATTTGAAAAACAAGATCTAATTCTATGCAGTTTGTAAGACTCTCTTTAGATTTAAGAACACACATAGGCTAAAAATGAAAGAATGGAAAAAGATATTCCAAGCAAATGGTAACCAAAAGAGAGCAAAGGTGAACATGTTTTTATCAAACAAAATAGACTTGAAGTCAGAAACTGTCACAACAGACAAAGAAGGACATTATATAATGAAAAAAGTTCCATTACCAGGAAGCTATAACAATTTCAATATTTATGCACCTAACACTAGAGGTCTCAAATATATGAAACAAACATTGACAGAATTGAAAGGAGAAATAGAAATTAATACAATTATAGCTGGTAATTTCAATACCCTACTTTCTATAATAGATAGATCCTATGCCAGAATACCAATAAGGAAACAGAACTTGAACAACAGTATAGACCAAATGGACCTAATAGACAATGTACACAGAGCATGCCATCCCACAGTAGCAGCAAACACATTTTTTTCAAGCACACATGGAACATCCTTCAAGATAGGTCATATATAAGACCACAAAACAAGTCTTAACAAATTTAATATTAAAATTACATCAGTGGATGAAACTAGAAATCAACAGCAGAAAGAAAATATATAAAGGAGTGGAAATTAAATAACACACTCTTGAACAACTAAGGGGTCAAAGAAGAAATCACAAGGAAATTAGAAAACATCTTGAAACAAATGAAATCAAAAACAGTATAAACAAAACATAGATTATTGAAAAGACAGTACGAATGAGCAACTTTATATTGATAAACACGTAGATGAAAAAAGAAGATTCCAAATAAAGAATCTGATTTTATATTTCAAAGAATTAGAAAAACAAACTAAGCTCAAGTTAGCAAAAGGAAAGAAATAATAAAGATTCAAGCAGAGGAGCACCTGCGTGGTTCAGTCAGTTAAGAGTCTGACTTCAGCTAAGGTCATGATCTCACAGTTCATGGGTTTGAGCCCTCCATCAGGCTCTGTGGTAACAGCTTGGAGCCTAGAGCCTGCTTCAGATTCTCTGTCTCCCTCTCTTTCTCTGCTCCTCCTCCCTCAAAAATAAATAAAACATTTTTAAAAAATCAAGCAGAAATAAATGAATTAGAGAATAGAAAATAGAAAAGAATCAACAAAATAAAAGCTGGTTTTATGAAAAGATTAATAAAATTGACAGACCCTTAGCTAGATAAACTAAGAAAAAAAAGAGAAGAAAACCAGACAAAGATACTATTAGAAAAGAAAACTAAAGACCAATATCCCTGATGAATATTGGCACAAAAATCCTAAAACAAAACAAAAAACTAGCAGATTGAATTCAACAGCACATTAAAAAGATTATACACCATAACCAAGTAAAATTTATTCTTAGAATGCAAGGATGTTTCAGAATATGAAAATCAATCAGTGTAATACACCAAATTAACAGAACAAAAGACAAAACCACATAATCATTTCAACTGATGCAGAAAAATTATTTTACTAATTTAACACCCTGTCATGGGAATGATAAAAGCACTTAACAGACTAGGAATTGAAGGAAATTACCTAAATATAATAAATGCCACATATGAAAAGCCCACAGATAACATCATACTCAACAGTGAAAATCTGAAATATTTCCTTCAAGATCAAAAACAAGGCAAGGATGCCCTCTCTGCCATTCTTTCCACATAGTATTAGAAGATGTAGTCTGAGCAGTTAGGTAAGAAAAGGAAATAAAAGACATCCAAATCAGAATAGATGAAGTAAAATTATATTTGTTCACAGATCACATAATCTTTTTTGTGGAAAACTGTAAAGATTCCACCAAAAACTTTTCAAACTAATAAGCAAATGCAGAAAAGTTGCAAGATACAAAATTAACACACACACACACACACACACTAAAATTGGCTTTGTCTATGCTAATAATGAATATTCTGAAAAAAATTTCAAAACAATCTTATTTACAATAGCATTAAAAAGAATAAAATATTTAGGAATAAACTTACCTAAGGAATTTAAAGACTTAAACACTGCAAATTACAAAATGTTGCTGAAAGAAATTAAAAACATAAACAAATGGAAAAACATCCCACTTTCAGGCATGGATTGGAAGAATTAACATTGTTAAAATCTTCATACTACCCAAAACAAAGTTCCAGTACAATCCCTATCCAAATCCCAATGGCAATTTCTTTCAGAAATAAGAAAAACAATCTCAAAATTCATATGGAATTTTAAGGAACTTGAATAGCCAAAACAATCTTGAGAAAGAGAAACAAACTGGAATTCTCACACTTCTAGATTTCAAAACATTTTACAAAGCTACATTAACCCAAACAATGTAGTGCTTGCATAAAGACAGATACAGATTGGGGTGCCTGGGTGGCTCAGTTGGCTAAGCGACTAACTTCAGCTCAGGTCATGATCTTACAGTCAGTGGGTTTGAGCCTCGCATCAGGCTCTGTGCTGACGGCTCAGAGTCTGAAGCCTGCCTCAGATTTTGTATCTCCCTCTCTCTCTGCCCCTCCCCCGCTCATTCCCTGTTTCTTTCTCTCTCAAAAAGTAAATAAACATTAAAAAAATAAATAAATAAAGGACAGACACAGAGCAATGGAACAGAATAGAGAGCTCAGAAGTACGCCTTCATATACATGGTCAAAGGAACTTCAAATAGACTGGCAAGATAGCATAATGAGAAAAGGATAATATCCCAACAAATGTATTGGGAAAACTGTATATTCCAACTGCAGGGAAAAAATGAAGTTGGACTTACCTAACACTATACAAAAATTAAAATGAATTAATGACCTAAGTATTACACCTGAAACCCTATCTCCTAGGAGATGATATAGGTGAAAAGCTTCATGACGTTGGATTTGGCAATGATTTCTTGGATATGACAACAGCACGGGTAGTAAAACCGAAAAAATAAGCAACTGGGATTATGTCGAATTTTAAAATTTCAATACAGCAAAACAAACAACTTTTGCCAACAAGTGAAAAGGCAACCTACGGAATGGAAGGAAATATTTTGCAAACTATATATCGGACAGAGAGTTGATAGTATTTATAAGGAATTTATAAGGAATTCCTACAACTCAACAACAATAACAACAACAAAAAAGCAAATTAAGTGAACAAACAAACCTGATATAAAAATGAGTAGGGGCGTCTGGGTGGCTCAGTTGGTTGTGTCCGACTTTGGCTCAGGTCATGATCTCATGGTTTGTGAGTTTGAGCCCCGTGTTGGGCTCTGTGCTGACAGCTCGGAACCTGGAGCCTGCTTCAGATACTGCATCTCACTCTCTCTCTGGCCCTTCCCCCACTTGTGCTCTCTCTCTCTCAAAAATAAATAAACATAAAAAAATTTTTTTAAATCAAAGAATGGTAAAGAATTTAAACAGACATTTTCTTGAAGAATATATATATATATACATACATATTCCTGAAGAACACACACACACACATACACACACACACACGGCCAATAACCATATGAAAAGATGTTCAACATCACTACTTAAGTATTTTATGAAATAAAAAATAATATTGATGAAGACGTGGAGGTATGGGAACTCTTGTACGTTGATGGGAATGTCGATGGTGTAGCTGCTATGGAAAACAGTATGGAGAATCCTCTGAAAACTAGAAATAGGACTACCATATGATTCCACAATCCTCTGTCTTGGTTTTTATCCAAAAAAATTGAAAACAGGACTTTGAAGAGATATTTGGACCACTGTATTTATTGCAGCATTACTTACAATAGCCAAGAGCAGGTTGCAAACAACCTGCATGTCCATGGATGGAGTAACAGATAAAGAAAATATGGTAGATATACACAATGGAATATTATTCAGCCTTAAAAAAGAAGGAAATCCTGTCATATGCTACAACGTGTATGAAACATAAGGACAGTATACTGGATGAAATAAGCTAACACAAAAAGATCAATACTGCATGATTCCAATTACATGATGTATCTTGAGTAGTCAGACTCAGAAACATAAAGTAGAATGGTGGTTGCCAGAAGCTGACATTCAGGAGAAAAGAGCCTTATTCAGTTTTAAAGATAAGAAAGTTCTAGACATCTGTTGCACAACAATATGCATATAGTTAACATTCCTATGCACTTAAAAATGGTTAAGGAGGGAAATTTTATGTTTTAGCTTTTTTCATAATAAAAAATTCAGACTTCCAAAAAGTAATTTTAGGCCTAGGAATATTAAATATAATGTTTCAAAAGTTCATGAGAAAACATCATTTCTTTGGTGGGGCCAGTCCATTGATTTCAGTTAAAATAGAAAGACTGATAAAGTACAACGAAACAAACATTTGCAATGACTTAACATCTCTGGAAAGTAACCATAGCTTTGCCCTTTACAAGTTCTGAGATGCTAGCCAAACTATATTATCTATTCAAGCTCTTTTTCTTCTTTGTAATGAAAGCAAATAGGATACTGTGGCCACATAGTATATTATAAGCATTGGATGAGATAATGTGCCTGAATTATCTAGCCTAGTGTCTGTCCAGAGTAGATAACGAATTTTCTCATTCCCTTCCCTTTTCCTTCCAGTTCACTAAATATTGATTGAGTGTCCACTGATGCATAGCACTGGAAAACCATTCAAAAAAAATACTCTGGTTTCTCTTCAGATTGTGTAAATCTTTTGCCTTTTACCAAAAAGATAGGTAAAGGATTTTTAAATTATATGGCAAATTATTTAAGAAATTATTAATGTTAATGTAATATTAATAATATAAAATTAATTATAAATTAATAATATAAAACAATATTAAGTTATTGCTATGTGCCAGACAGCATAAATGCATGTTGCCTTATATCTTATCATTCTGACAACAAATATGAAGAAGAGACTATCATTTATCATTTTATCAATAAGGAACCTCAGGTTTAGAGAATTTAACCTATTCAAAGCTCCAACTAGTATGAGCAGAGCATGACTCCATGTCTGACTCTAAAATTCAAGCTCCCAACTGCTACTATACAGTACTGTGAATGGGGAATGAGCTCAAACATGCAACAGCCTTGCCTAGAATATAATTCAATCAAAATGTAATAGTCTTTATCTTAACTAAGGGGAGAGAAAGGGGAGATGGGTAAGCAAACCTTCCTTCTCATATACTTCCAGATTTCTACCTCTTCCCAGACCTCAAGTAAAATGAATTTTATGGTTTCCCCAATTTCTCTCTGTTTTATTGTCTTAGTAATTAAGTCTTTCTAAAATGTTTTACAAATGGGAAACAAACATGGACCCGGACAATTGATCCTAGCTTTAATGGAGGAGAAAGAATGAGCAGTACCTTGAGAAATGAGTAAAGTTTGAATAGACTGAGAATATAGAACAGAATAGACTGAGAATATAGACTATGAGAATAGGGGAGGCTCAGAGGGAGGAATCAGCAGGGCATTTTTGTGACCAATAATAAGATTAGTCATTCTAGAGCAAAGGTTTTTCTTTGAAAGATTAAGCTGAAACATGTATGGAGCTTTATTAGACCATTCATATATTTGACTAGACCATTCATGACCCAGATTGTTGGTTATCAAATCACCTTGAAGAAAAGTAGATATTACTAAGGACTGTGGAAGCATTCCCAGAGGAAGCCTGAAAGACCCATAAACTGCTAGATCATTTGACTGGTGCAGAAGGTATAATTGAACCAAAAATATTGACAATGATTATCCACAGGATAGTGATATAATGAAACAGGATTTTTGCCTTCCCCAGCTGATCAGACTCTTTCTATTGCTCATAGTTTTGTTTCACTTAGAAAGTGTAGGATGAGGCAGAGGCAGTATCTTTTTAGGCTTGCCCATTCTGTCTCTGAGTAAAAATGAGTCATGCTTTCAGATCTACTTTTCTGTATTGATCTCAGTCTTTACATACACATGTACTTATGCATACACACACAAGAACAGAGAGAAAAATAAAAACAGGGAAAATACTTGTAAGCTGTTTCCAGCCATTATGTAAAAGTTATTTGTTACTAGTTGGTTTATACCTTTCCCTAGGTCTTTTCTTGAACTTGAGTTTTATTCAGCCTACTGTATAAATGTCATATGGTAGTCGAGAAAAGCAATATTCAGTTTGTTCATGCTAGGAAGTACAGGAAGAAGTCTGCTATTCTTCTCATCTTTCATTAGAAATATGTAGTTAATAGCATTCCAAAATGTTACATGAATATAGAGATATAAACATTTTAAAGTAGATAGTGAAAAATAAATCTGGATTTGTGCTTTTTAAGTATGCATGCAGTAATTATATAGAAAAATTTGAAATCATATATCATATGAATATGTTCTTGGCTACCTATAGATTTCAACAAAACTGTTCCATTTTCGTTAAATTTAAAAGTATGCTAGGGGTGCCTGGGTGGCTTAGTCGGTTGAATGCCCAACTTTGACTCACGTCATGATCTCGTGGTTCTTGAGTTCGAGCCCCACCTCGGACTCTGTGCTGACAGCTCAGAGCCTGGAGCCCGCTTGGGAATCTGTGTGTGTCTCTCCTCCTCTCCCACTCACACTCTGTCTCTCTTCAAAAATAAGTAAAAATTAAAAGAAAAAAGCATGCTAGAAGTAAAAAATGGTGACATTATCTATAATCTAAGTGAGGATAAGTAGTGCATATCACTGATTATTGTGAAACAGAATTTAAATCTTATCACAATAAACCATTTTTAAAAATTCTCAATTAAAATATTTACCTTGGGTTATATTTAACCATATTTCATTTCCTATTTTCACTTATACAGTATAATTTTTAACATTGATATATGTCATGATATTACATATCATTAATGTTTTGTTAATTCACTGAGTATTAACCCACAATCCTCCATAACTTTAGAGTTGCCTTACAAGTTAAACTACTTTATTTAATGTCGAGTTGGTAGTTCATTAGCCAACCGTGGCCCCCAACACATAGACTACACACATACACACACACACACACAAACACACACATACCCTCCTTAGATGCTATATTTAATTAGATTTTCTGTAATAGTGTCATACCAACATTCTAGAATATATAGAATCTTTCATTAAAGAAAAAGATGCCAATTTCCCAAGATTTACAAAATTTCAGTAAAAGAAACAAGATTTCTCATGATTTTATTCTAATGTAATGTATTACCAACATTTCCATAAAATGAATTATTCATGTCTTGTAGAGCTTAGCCAATATATTTATTTGTAAGTAACATTTAGTTAGATAAGCAAGATTTGTATAAACTCCATATTTAAAACATCAGCCTTCCTTATTCTCACACTATTAACAATATATACATTTTAATGATAGTATAGTTTTTTGTTATCTAACCATAATCTTAAAACAGGAATTTCCTTTCCAGTGATTTCTGATATATCCCCCTACATTTAAAAGAGATATAAAATTTAACATTAAAAAAATATTTTTCATATACCTATAAGATAAAAATCTGAATATAGTCTAAAGGTTACCTCTTAATAAAATCACCTTTACTATATGTTTCAAGTGAGTCTATCTTAATTCAAGAAATATTAATAGATTTGGAATCTTTTTTTTAAAATATTTTTTTATTTATTTCTAGGAGAGAGAGAGAGACAGCGTGAGCAGGGGAGGGTCAGAGAGAGAGGGAGTCACAGACTGAAACAGGCTCCAGGCTCTGAGCTGGCAGTCAGCACAGAGCCCGACGCGGGGCTTGAACCCATGAACCGCGAGATCATGACCTAAGCGAAAGTCGGACGCTTAACCGACTAAGCCACCCAGGCGCCCCTAGATTTGCAATCTTAATCATAAAATCACTTCATTAAAAAATATGTATTCTGTAACCTTTTTTCATATAAAACTTTCATCAAAAGACACTTAAATATATCTTTATTCTAAGTTGCAAAAGTGGATAACATAAACATTAATAATCACTCAAGACAAATAGTGTTCACACACAGAACTTTCACTTCCAGAATGGCAAAAGAGGAAGATTCTTCACAGATCCACACTCCTGTATAAAACAACTGTAAACTCTGGACAAAATAAAACAATAATAAAATCAAAGTAACAACCTGAAAGCTCTGGAGTATGAGCAAGGACATGTAGACCCTTGCGGGAGAGCTAAAATTTGAAAGAAGATTCCAAAATGATTTGAATTTCCCACTATTGTAGTTTTGGCCCAAGAGCAGGTAATAGTTAGACAAGCAGCCAAGAAAAGTGACCCACTCTCAAGAAGCAATCAATAGAAGCCAATTCCAAGATGTACCAGAAGTAAAAATTTTCAGAAAAGGACTTTCAAGAAGCTATTATAGCTATATAATAAGGCAAAGGAAAATATATTCACACTGAAAACCAACTTAGAATATCTCAGCAGAAATATGGAAAATATTTCTAGAACCCAAATAGAAAATTTGAAATTAAAAAATAAAATATTATACATAAGTGATAAATCACAAAATTCTCTTCCTGAAAACATTTTAATTTTAATTAAATTGGATTTAAATTTAAATCTATAAAAAATTAAATGTAAATAAATAGATAAATAAGTAAATAAATAAATCTTGGTGTGCCTGGGTGGCTCAGTCGGTTAAGCGTCTGACTTCCGCTCAGGTCATGATCTCACCGCTTGTGAATTCGAGCCCCACCTGGAGATTTGTGTTGACAGCACAGAGCATGGAGCCTGCTTCAGATTCTGTCTCCATCTCTCTCTGCCCCTCACCTGCTTGTGCCCTCTGTCTGTCTGTCTCTCTCTCAAATATAAATAAACATTTAACATTTTTTTAAAAAAGACAACAGAAAGTATCAAAAATTTTAGTTGAACAAATAAAAATTCATTTCCATTTGATGAATTGTGATTATTGAAAACCTGATAAGAGTTAAAGTTGATTTTAGAAATGTTAACTTGATTACTTCATTTACGTTGTTGACGCAAAATGAACAAACCTTCTTTAAAATTTTAAAGAGAAAGAAAAAGAGTTTTACTCAAGCCCACGTTAGGACAGCTGCCTATGATTCACAGTCTTCACAAAGAGAGCACTGTGGGGAAGGAACATTTGGTGCAAGGCTGTATATTTATTTTGCATAAAGAGCTACAAATCATCATGATGAAGGACATTCCAGAAAGTTCCAGACTTTATCACGTGTTTTTAGCATGTGCAAGTCTGTATGACTTTAATCTTATGGGAACCAGGGAGGTTTTTTGTTTTTCTTATCTTTATGTTTAGAATCTCCCTTTTGATTATTTTTTTAACTAAGATGTGCAATCAGTGTGTTCTCGGGACAGAAATAGAGCCCATGCTTTGAGGTTTTGTGGAATCATTTTGACCTTTATAAATAGTAAAGTATTGCTTCCCTGGAAGCCTAGGAGCAGGGCCCACAAGTGTTAAAAGTTGAAAATTTCCTTTATCAACAGGAATAGAATTTTTTCAAAAACTATTTCTTCAGTTTACTGATTGGTACCTAAAATTAAAATCCATAACAAACTCTTAAAATGGTTCAGCCAATGGCAAGGATGTAGAGAAATGGGAACCCTCTTCATTGCTAGTGGAAATGCAAACTGATCCAGCCACTCTGGAAAACAGTGTGGAGGTTCCTCAAAAAATTAAAAATAGAACTCCCCTATAACCCAGCAATAGCACTACTAGGAATTTATCCAAAGGATTCAGGAGTGCTGATTCATAGGGGCACTTGTACCCCAAAGTTTATAGTAGTGCTTTCAACAGTAGCCAAATTATGGAAAGAGCCTAAATGTCCATCAACTGATGAATGGATAAAGAAGATGTGGCTTATATTATACAATGGAATACTGCTTGGCAATGAGAAAGAATGAAATTCTGCCATTGACAGCAACATGGATGGAACTGGAGAGTATTATGCTAAGTGAAATAAGTCAGTCAGAGAAAGACAGGTATCATAATGTTTTCACTCATATGCGGAACTTGAGAAATGTAACAGAATACCAGGGGGAAAGGGAAGGGAAAAAAATAGTTATAGAGAGGGAGGGAGGCAAACCCTAAGAGACTCTTAAATACAGAGAAACTGAGAGTTGATAGGGGGAGGGTTATAGTGGGGGAGACAGGAAAATGGGTGATGGGCATTGAGGAGGACACTTGTTGGGATGAGCACTGGGTGTTGCATGTAAGCGATGAATCACAGGAATGTACCCCCAAACCAAGAGGACACTGTATACACTGTATGTTAGCCAACTTGACAATAAATTATATTTATTAACAAATGAATAAAACATTTCCACCAAAAGATGTGTGTGTATGGGTATATATGTTATATGCATGCGTTGGGGAGCATATCCACATATGTATGAGAAAGAATGAGAGGGAATGAGAAAGAGAAAAATATATCAAAATATTAACAATTTGTAAGTATGTTTGAGTTTATGTGGGTTCTCATTTTACTATTTTTTTCATTTTTCCTCAAGTTTTGAAGTTTCCAAAGTAAACAGTTGAAGTAAAACACAATCAAAGATTTACCAAGTTTACATTAATGAGTCTGCCCACTGAAACTTTAATAACCCAGGAAATTTTAATACCACAGGAAATGATGTTCTATATTCTATAAAGCCTGAAAGTTGAAGCATGAAATTACTAAATGTATTGTGGATGAGAAAAAAGCACTGTGAGATAAAGAATATGGACTTTATGGATTGTCAAAAAACCCACCTGATCCAAGCAATTTTTTTTTTATCAGGAACTCTGAATACATTTATTGGGGAGTACAAAATAATGCAGGCTATGAGTCATTGATTCCTTACTAACTGCATAACTTTTTAAAAATTCAGTGTCCTCATATGTAAAGGGAAAATAAAAGTACTTACCTCGAGGGTATTGTAAAGATTAAATGATATAATGAGCTTAACGTGTTAACACAGTGCTTAGTACAAAGTAAGAAATTGAGAAATGTTAGCATCTATAATTCCTATTAGTTTATTTTATTATTTTTAATGTTTATTTGTTTTTGAGAGAGACAGACAGAGTGCAAGCAGGGGAATGGCAGAGAGGGAAAGAAGAAGACACAGAATCTAAAGCAGGCTCCAAGCTGTCAGCACAGAGCCTGATGTGAGGCTCGAACTCACAAACTGTGAGGTTATGACCTGAGCCAAAGTCGGATGCCCAATCAACTGAGCCACCCAGGGGTGCCCCTATTATTTATTTATTTATTTATTTATTCAGTGATTTATTTAGGCGATAGAGCAGTAGTGCACACACTCTCTCATGCGTGGATGCAAGAGGGGCAGAGAGAGAGAGGAGACAGAGAATCCCAAGCAGGCTCTGCTGTCACCTCAGACCCCAACATGGGGCTCAAACTAAAAAACTGTGAGAAAATGACCTCAGCCAAAATCAAGAGTAAGATGCTTAACCAACTGAGACACCCAGGTGCCCCTATAATTCCTATTATTTTAAGAGGAACTGAAGGAGATAATTCATAAAATTGTGAATGACTAAATTTACTAAATGTAAAAAAAACTGTTTTATCCTACCACGTGCCATTTCCCAGTTATTATGGAAGACTAATTATTTTTAAATTTTAGGTTGTTCCAAGAAGACTTTAGGTTTTGATTTTTTTAAGTTTTTATTTTAATTCCAGTTAGCTAACCCACAGTATATTAGTTTTGGGTATGCAACATAGTAATTCAACACTTCATACATCACCCTATGCTCATCTCAACAAATACACGCACTCCTTAATCCTCATCACCTATTTAATACATCTCCCCACTGACCTCCCCTAGGGTAACCATCAGTTTGTTCTCTATAATTTAGAGTCTGTTTCTTGATTCTACCTCTCTCTCTTATTTTTTCCCTTTACTTGTTTGTTTTGTTTCTTAAATTCCACATGAGTGAAATCATATGTATTTGTCTTCGACTGACTTATTTCACTTAGCATTATACTAGCTCTATCCACATCACTGAAGATGGTCAGATTTCATTCTTTTTATGGCTGAAAAATATTTCACATCTTCTTTATCCATTCATCAAACAATGGACACCCAGGCTGCTTCCATATCTGTGCTTTTGTAAATAATGCTGCTATAAAGATAGGGGTGCATGTATCCGTTTGAATTCGTTTTCTTACATTCTTTGGGTAAATACCCAGTAGTGTGATTGCTGGATCATAAGGAGCTTCTGTTTTTAACCTTTTAAGGTAGCTATATACTGTTTTCCACAGTAGCTGCACTAGTTTGCATTCGCAAAAACAGTACAAGAAGGTTCCTTTTCCTCCACATCCTCACCAACATCTGTTATTTCTTGTGTTGTGGATTTTAGCCATTCTGACAGGTGATATCTCAATGTGGTTTTGATTTGCATTTCCCTGATGATAAGTGATGATGAGCATCTTTTCATGTGTCTGTTGACTATCTGGATGTCTTCTTTGGATAAATATTTGTTCATGTTTTCTGCCCATTTTTAATTGAATTATTTGTTTTTCGGGTGTTGAGTTGTATTCATTCTTTATATACTTTGGATACTAACGCTTTATTGGAAATATCATTTGCAAATATCTTCTCACATTCTGTAGTATGCCTTTTAATTTTGTTGAATGTTTCCTTTGCTGTAAAGAAGCTTTTTATTTTGATGTAGTCCCAATAATTTATTTTTGCTTTCATTTCCCTTGCCTCAAGAGACATATCTAGAAAGAAGTTGCTACAGCTGATGTCAAAGAAGTTACTGCCTGTGTTCTTCTCTAGGATTTTTATGGTTTCAGGTCTTACATGTAGCTCTTTAATCCATTTTTAATGTATTTTTATGTATGGTGTTAGAAAGTGGTCTAGTCTTCCCAGTGCTGTTCGTTGAAGAGACTGTTTTTTCCCCATTGGATATTCTTTCCTGCTTTGTCAAAAATTAATTGACCATTTAATCCTGGGTTCATTTCTGAGTTTCTATTCTTTTCTATATTCTGATCCGTGTGTGCCAGTGCCATTTTGTTTTAACTACTACAGGTTTGTAATATAACTTGAAAACCCCGAAATTGTGATACCTCTCCTGCTTTGCTTTTCTTTTTCGAGGTTGCTTTGGTTATTTGGGGTCTTTTGGGGATCCATACAAATTTTAGGATTGTTTGTTCTAGTTCTTTAAAAAAAAAAAATAAACGCTGTTGGTATTTTGACAGGGATTGCATTGAATGCATAGATTGCTTTGGGAAGGATGGAGATTTTAACAATATTTGTTCTTCCAATCCCTGAGCATGGAAGATCTTTTTCATTTCTTTGTGTCATCTTCAATTTATGTTTAAGTGTTTCATAGTTTTTAGAGTACAGGTCTTTCACCTCTTTGGTTAGGTTTATTCTTAGGTATATTATTATTTTGGGTACAAGTATAATGAGATTGGTTTCTTAATTTCTCTTTCTACCACTTCATTATTGATATATAGACATGCAACAGATTTCTGTACCTTGATTTGGTATCCTGCAACTGTACTAAATTCATTAATTAATTTTAGCAGGTTTTTTGTGAAGTCTTTAGAAGTTCATATACATAGTATCATGCCATCTGCAAATAGTGAAAGTTTAATTCTTCCTTACCAATTTGTGTATATATATGTATACGTGTGTGTGTGTATCTTTTTAAAATTTTAATGTTTTTTATTTATTTCTGAGAAAGAGAAAGACAGCGTGAGCAGAGGAGGGTCAGAGAGAGAGAGGGAGACACAGAATCCGAAACAGGCTCCAGGCTCTGAGCCAGCTGTCAGCACAGAGCCCGACATGGGGCTTGAACCCATGAACCATGAGATCATGACCTGAACCGAAGTCAGAGGCTTAATCGACTGAGCCACCTAGGTGCCCCTATATATATATATATTTGTCTAATTGGTGTGGCTAGGCCTATCAGTACTGTGGCGAATGAAAGTCTTGAGAGTGGACATCCTTGTCTTGTTCCTGACCTTAGGGGGAAAGCTCTCAATTTTTCCCCATTAAGGATAATGTTAGCTGTGAGTTTTTCATATATGGCTTTATTATGTTTAGGTATATTCCCTCTAAACCAACTTTGTTGAGCAGTTTTATCATGAATGGATGTTGCACTTTGTCAAATGCTTTTTCTCCGTCTATTAAAACAATCATATGGTTCTTTTCCTTTCTCTTATGGATGTGATGTATCACATTGATTGATTTGTGAATTTTGAACCACGCTTGCATCCCAAGAATAAATCCCACTTGATTATGGTGAGTAATTATTTCAATGTATTTGTGAATTCAGTTTGCTAGTATTTTGTTGAGAATTTATTGAGGATATGGTTTTCAAAGCACAAAAGATCAAGTTTTATCCACTTAACCCTGAAGAGCATTTTTTTCTCCAAATTCAGACAAATTTTCTGACTGATTTAGAGGCAACAAAAACCCCTCACATATCTAAATTTGTGATGCTACAAGAAAAATGTTAGGCCGTTAAAAGAATCTTTTGAAACAAGGCTGGCCTGTCTAATGATCCAGACTACAGCAAATTAATTGTTTTTTTATTTTCTTTAAATGAGCCCACGTTTGATCATTTGACACTTTCTACTTGATTATTTAATAACTTGAAACTTGTTGCACTCAGTAATTGCCAGCCCGCTGAGTCTGACAAGTGAAATTCTGATATGAAAATGAGATTAATAACTTAACTGTGATTTAGACATGATAGCCTTTGAATTTAAATTGCAAGTCTTACATCAGGGACCTCTGTAGAAAATATAATTTGGATTTCATTAAAGTAATAAAACTATTCTAAATCTTCATTAAAATATTTTTTCATTCATTTTCCAGTATCAAATAGTCAAAAGACAACTGTAACAAAGGTGATCCTATGATTTTAATGGGAAGTTTAGAACTCCGTGTTATATAAGTGTGGCTCTTACCTTATGTACCTTATATCCTGAACTGCCCAGCACAGACCCACATAATGTAATGTAATCATGGATAGCGCCTATGCAATGTAGTCCTTTTAAAGAATTTGTGTTGTCCAGTCAAGAGTCTGTAATCTGCCCTTCACTGATGAAGAGTTTGTTCTTTGTGACATCTCAAGGAAGCAAAAATAATTCAAGGTACTACTCAACACTTTAAAACACACTTAGATAAAATGTACTGCTATTTTAAAATATATGCTTTAAAACTTAATTTCAAAAATATACCTCAAGGAATAAAATTGCTTAAAACTTTGTAGTTTTCATAGAACTTCATATCTACTCCTATCTATCCCCTTAACAGTCCTTGATGTGCAACAGGTAATTTTAGAGATTGGAGCTGTCAAGTGGTTAATGAGGAATTGGGAGAGAAGAAACAAACCTTCCTCACAGAAGGATTCCAAATAATATAGGTAGAGAGCTTTTTCTCCCGGAGGTAGAGCTTAGCCTCTTCCTTTAAGTAAGGGCTGGACTTGGTATAGAATATTATAAGGGGAAAATAGTAACTTGACAGTGGAGAAACCTGGAAATACCTTAACTAAGTGATCAAGATTAACATCCCCAGTAATGTCTTATGCCTATCATGCATCCTCTGATATGATGGGAGGAGAAGGGCACTTTTCAATATTCCAAATTCTGCAAAATGAAGTTTGTCTTTTTCAAAAGAGTATTCACATATTGATACCAGTGCTAGGACTGAAGTGAGCTCCTGCTAAATGTGTTCCCCACTTCACCTCAAATCAATTATTTCTTAAAGTGCAGGAAGAAAATTTTATGCAGATATGCAAAAAGAATGCTGACAGTGATGCATATTTTAATTTGCATTCAATTTAATAAAATTATAATTTAAATTAATTCCTATTAAGTCTTCAAAGAGAAATCATATCTAATAAATGTACATACAATCTTCATTAAAAGATGTACATACAAATCTAGTATTTGTACATGCAAATCTAGTATTTTTGTTAAAATAAAAAACATGCAGTTCTCTGTTGTTCTTTGATCGGTGCTCAGTTGACTTATAAGTTTGGCAGATTAATTTCCCCTAAACATTTGGCAGCATTTAAAATCCTGATTAATTCAATATCCTTAAACATTTTAAATTAGAATTACAAATTGTAACACATCCAGGTCTCCCAAGCATTTCAAACACCTAACAAGAGAGATTCATAAATCTAATAAACAATCTCTTAAACAATTAAGAGATTGTCTGTACTACTTACAGACCTTAAAAGTCTAAATTTCTAGAGTTTTAAAGTATTAAATAGTTAAGCAAATATTTTATACAACTTCTCTTTTCTTGCAGCTATCAATTAAAATCATAAGTACAAAGTGTACATCTCTTAATTATTCCATCTTAAAATCAAAATTGTAACATCAAGTAGGTAATCTTTAAAAATTCAAATTAAAAGCCGTTAAGTTTAGAGGTGCCTGGCTGTCTTAGTCGGTAGCATGTAACTCAATCTCAAGATCATGAATTCAAGTTCAACATTAAGTGTAGAGCCTATTTAAATTAAAAAATAAATACATAAATAAAAATCATAAGTTCAGTATCAATCCCATTTTCTTAAATATTTAAATTAAAATGACAAAGTCGACATGACAGATTCTTTAATGTCAGATTATCTTCAACATTTACAAACTTAATGAACAAACACACCTAAGTTACATGAGGATTATAAAACTTTTCCTAAAATTTGTATAAATGTATTAATATGCCTTACTTCCATGTTTTTGCTATACTGTAAACATTTACATATTTGCAAACATAATATGTAAACACTTGCACTGATATAAATGACCTGGGGAGTCATTTGCTGTCTACAAGGGGAGAAGGCCGTTCAGGGCAGATGAAAGGTGTTGGTAAGTAAAGACACCAGTTTATGGGAATTTGGGTGCATCTTCCAAGATGATTTAGCAGCACCTTTCTTTTAAAAATGGAGCTTTACAAGTGCTCTCCTTTTCTTGCAAACACTGTACATGATTTTTAACTATTTGAATAGAATTGAGATTTGGTAGTCCAATGCATACTGCAAATAATCTCCTTACTATCTTGTTGGTTTCTAAACCCTCTTTATGTTTTACTTCATATTTGTCAGACTCATCATCATTTAAGATCATTTTATTGATGCATTGCTGCATCTCATTATATGACACCTATTTAGCTCTTTTTCATGGATGAATGCCCATAAAATTATCTATTCCAGTCTCCAATTTGTCATCAAATTCTTTGTTCCATTCATTAATACATAATTATTTCAGGGAATTTTTCAACTCAGTAACCTCAGAGTCGGGATCATTTGTTATTAATCTCTGACTCCTAGACAATGCCAGGGGGTGGGAGAAACAGAAAATTTAAGTCAAGCTCATATTTCTGTTGAATTGCCAGCTCAGCACTTATTTTCACTCTCCCATGGAGTATCTTCTCTTCTTCCCCAGATCTTGTAGAAGCCTAGAGGGGAAGAGTTGCATGAAAATCACATGAGTGTTGCAACCCCATTTCTAATATCAGCACCCTTGTTTCTTATTTGAGCTGATCAATAGTTTGTGACTTCAGTTCTGATGACTGTGGATGAATCATCTCACTAATACAATTTTATTTAACTTAGATAATAAGGCAATGATTTATAATTGTGAGATGTTGTTATCTTACCTTTAAGATATTATAAAGAATATTAAATACTAAAAAAGGGAATATATTGCAAAATAGCCAAAGTTAGCTTAATTCTGTTACTGGAACTTTCCTAAAGATTAAAATACCTAGATCTCTTTTATTTAACATTTCTATTTTCAATATCACTAGAATTTTCCATTTTATATCCAGATTCACTACATTTGCTTGCTTTATGATTGCCACAAAGGCAGAGACTTGGGTTTAAATTTTGGCTTTTTTTTTTTTAACTTCACTTTTCTGCCAATTTTCTCATCCTGAACAAGGGGTAAAAACCAGATAAAATCTGGTTTGAGATGAGTTAATATTTGCAAAGCTACCCAGTACAGTTGCTGGTACATAGTAGATGTTCCAGAAGTAGTTGTACTTTTTTTCAAGTCGTTATTTTTCAGCTTAGATTCACCTATGGTGCTAATCATGTAGAAAATGTTGCATATTCCAATACAACCTTTTTATTTGTATGGTTTTTTAAACACTTTATTTTTTTTCTTTTCTTCTTTCTTTCTTTTCTTCTTTCTTTCTTTCTTTCTTTCTTTCTTTCTTTCTTTCTTTCTTTCTTTCTTTCTTTCTTTCTTTCTTTCCTTCTGAGGGAGAAAGAGCACACGGACATACACATAAGTGTGGGAGGGACAAAGGGAGAGGGAGGGAGAGAATCTTAAGCAAGGCTCCATGCTCAGTGCAGATCCTGATGTGGGGCTCAGTCTCACAACAATGAGATCATTACCTGAACTGAAATCAAGAGTCAGTCGCTCAACCGACTGAGCCATCCAGGTGCTCCCCAATTCAATGTTTTTAAACAAAGGAAAATAATGTTGTGCCCCTTTTTTGAGGAGCTTTGTTTTGTTTTCATCTATACCATGATGAAAAGCATTTATTTTGCATCTGGATCTCTCAAGCAGAATGGTAAATATTTTTTGCGATGTAGCCAATATTATAATTGTTTAATAAAGAATGGTATGCTGGGTGCCTGGGTGGCTCAGTTGGTTAAGTATCCAACTCTTGATTTCGGCTCAGGTCATGATCCCAGGTTTTGTGAGTTTGAGCCCGGCTTGGGCTGTGCACTGATAGCGCGGAGCCTGCTTCAGATTCTGTTTCTCTGCCCCTCCCCCACTTGCAGTGTTTGTCTCTATCAAAATAAATAAATAATTGTTAAATAAATAAAGAATGGTATCCTACCATTCATTGCTTGCCATCTTTGTCAGTTTTTATGGGAAATTGATTAAAAAGAAGAGGGTCACTAACATACTAAAAGAGAGAGAGAGAAATCATTGCCTTTATTATCGAACTGTAAGTTATTAAATTACAGGTATTTGACATCTGAAAAAGCCTCTTCCACCTTAACATATTTCACTAAAGAGAAAATTGGAAATCAGAGATATGGTACAACTCTTGGTTTGTGTGCCCAATCAGCCAGTGAACCCAACTCTTCTGAATCCAATCTGGCTGTATATCCATCATGCCATGCAGCCCAGATAAACTGCTTACCTCATACGTACTTTCCTCAACCAAAATTCTTCTGAGCAATGATTAACTAGCCATCTTTAGAACTCCAGTTTTTTTTTTAAATCTCTCCTCCTGTCTTTATTTATTTTTTTTACAAATAATTTATTGTCAAATTAGTTTCCACATAACACTCAGTGCTCATCCCCACAAGTGCCCTCCTCCATGCCCATCCCCCCCTACCCCCCACATCCATCAGTCCTCAGTTTTTGTCAGCATTCAAGAGTCTCTCATGGTTTGCCTCTCTCCCTTTCCCCCACCATTTCCGCCCTTCTTCTCCCCCTTGTTCCTCCGTCAAGTTCCTCCTAATCCTCCTATATGTGCAAACATATGATATTTGTCCTTCTCTGCCTGACTTATTTCGCTCAGCATAACTAGAACTCCAGTTCTTATTAAACCCAAAATTTCTCTTTCTCGTGTCCATTTACTTAAGTAGGTGGCTCTAGCCTCAAAATATAATTTCAGATTTATCCTTATCTGGGTCAGTAGTGAAAACATTAAACTCTGACTTATTTGAAAAGATTATGAAACAGACACAAATGCAAAGTGCTAAACAAGTTGAAAAGCCATCTTATTGTCTCACTTTTATTGTTTTAAATGTCTCAGGAGTCTTTCATTTGCTGTGAGCAACGAATGGTATTTCAGCATCATTTGGTTGGAATATTCTAGCACCAGTTCTGCCATTACAATAACCACATAAATCAATACATGCATGTCTGTTCATATTATTCATCATTCCCCAAAAAAGATTCCAGATACAGTAATGTTTTAATTCACAATGAATAAATTTAAGCAATTATTAACTCCTTTTAAAGAAAAACAAACCATCGTAGACCTTTTTAGACTCCAGAGTTTTGCACATTCCCATTTGAGACACCCCAACCGTCTCATCTTTTTGACACTTGCCTCTAACATACCAAATTAAGGACTGCTAGGTTTAAACACCATGTCAACAGCAGCAAGTAATTGCTAAAACTCCAGACCACAAAGAAGTTTTTAAGCATGGTGGCCTGGGACTATTTAGCTTGTTAGTACAAATTTGTGTGTTTGTATAAAAACCTGACCTATGCTAATTGCCCTTTAGAACACTGCTTTGCGGGGCGCCTGGGTGGCTTAGTCGGTTAAGCGTCCGACTTTTGCTTGGGTCATGATCTCACGGTTCGTGGGTTTGAGCCCCACGTCGGGCTCTGTGCTGACTGCCAGTTCAGAGCCTGGAGCCTGTTTCAGTCTGTGACTCCCTCTCTCTCTGACCCTCCCCTGCTCGCGCTGTCTCTCTCTCTCTCTCCTAAAAATAAATAAAACATTAAAAAAGAAAAGAAAAAAGAACACTGCTTTGCAATACATGACAGCAACCTATGATTTTTCATAAGACTCATCCTGACTGATCTCAGAGTTGTGCTTTGCATTCTTCCTCTAAGAAGATGAAACATATTCATCAATGAATATAAGTTGTGTCATTAATTTTATTAGGTTATTGCATAAGCAGGATGCATATAGTTCCTTGAAATCAGTCACTTGTATATACACTTTATGTTACTGGCTTTACTTGGTCATTTATCTCTAAATCATCTTTCTCAAGTGACTTAACTTTACTGAATTGGTTACTCTTAAAAAAAAAAAAAAGTAAAAAACAAAGACTCTGGAGCCAGACAATCTGATGTGAATCTCATCTTGGCGCCTACCAGCTGAGTTACTTTGACCAAGATACCTAATCTCCTTTGCCTCACATTTCTCAATTGCAAAATGGGGAAAAAATAAGAACCACCATATAAAATTAAGTGAGCTAACATGTGTAAAGTGCTGAGAGCAATCACAAGGACATTAGAAGGGCTACACAAATTTTGGTTGTTATTAACCACCTCTAAGAATTTTTGAGAGAATAGAACAGTGTATTTAATACCAGTAGATGGTGCCTGCCTTATGATTAAAGCTCAGTGATTGATATGACTAGTAAGTACTATTTCTGCTGTAGATCTAAAATACTGAATTAGAGGAATGCCTGAGTGGCTTAGTCCATTGAGTGTCCAACTATTGATTTCGGCTCTGGACATGATCTCACAGTCATGAGTTCAAGCCCCTCATTGGGCTTCATGCCCAGCATGGAGCCTGCTTAAGAGTCTCCTCTCTTTCTCTCTCTCTCTTTCTCTTCTTCAATGTGTCCCCAACTTTCTCACCTGCATGTGCGCTTTCTCTCTTTCTCAAAAAAAAATATAAACAAACAAACAAACAAATAAAATATTGAATTAGATATTAGCCCTAAAAGATTAAAGGGATTTAAGTAGTTTGTAAAACTCAAAATTTATTGTAATGAATATCTACTCAGAGGCAGCTATAAAGAAAAGGGCACAAACACGTTATGCACAAAAGTAGAGCGGGCATAAACTAATGTGAGCTTGCCTTTTACTAATTGGATAACACTGACCAAGTTATTTAACTTCTCTGTTGATAGCATAGAGTTAAAAACACTGACCAGGTTATTTAACTTTTCTGTTGATAACAGAGTTAAAAATACTGAACCCAAGAGATTCTTGTGAAATCNGAGCGGGCATAAACTAATGTGAGCTTGCCTTTTACTAATTGGATAACACTGATCAGGTTATTTAACTTTTTTGTTGATAGCATAGAGTTAAAAATACTGAACCCAAGAGATTCTTGTGAAATTGTAATGAGATAATATATATGAAACATATATATATGAAATATATACTCCATCAATGTTGTATCCTATGATTTTCCTTCAAAATAATTGGTTTGATTGTTGGGCCTGATTTCCCCACATACAAAATATATCTTTGGGCTTTACCAAATTGATAGCAAATTCAGTTTATAGGAAAAGGTACTAGGTTCAACTAAGTGATTCCTATTTTCTCATAGTTTTCAACTGTCATCTTTAAATTGCCTGCTATTTTCCAGATTAAGGGGGTAAAGGTATTGTATATATAAAGCCTTTTATGTAGTGAGCATTCATCATTTTTAAAAGTTTCTTAAAATGAAGTTAACACCAATGAATTTTTGTATTTTTCTAACAGTTCAGGGAAATGCAGTACAAATAAGATATGGGTTAATAACACTGCACCAAAAAGAGAGATGGGGGGAAAGAAACACTGGCTGGTGGTGTGATGAGAAAGTGATTTATAGTAGTAGTGAATTGAAGCCCTTCCAAAAGATGTATTTACCAGAAGAGTGCTTTAAAATGTCACCTATATTGCTAAGTTATAAATACTTTTAAAATAAGTGGGAAAGAGAAACTGTTGTGAATCATTGATTTCATCCACTTTGGGACAATGACATTGGTGACATTGTTAGGGAACAACAGGTGGCCTCCTGGTCTCTGAATGCTACTTTCTCCCAGTGAGGCTTCATCTAGCACCTCTGGCTATTTACCTGTCATTCTATTTCATCCCAGAGTCATTAAGCAAAAGAGACCTGCCTGTTCAATACCTTTGCTAATTAACGGTCACAGCTGCAGCCTGCACATCCTCCTGAAGAATGCAAAGGGACCTGGAACCTAACTGAGCTTCAGGGAAGGGGTTTACAGTCCATCTACTATTTTGTCTCATTGCCTAATGTGTTCCAGCCACAGTGCTAGACATTATTATATCATGTCGCCCAAGATAGAACATTCCTTGTATCTTTATTCAAATTACTTAGCTGAAAGAACTCTAGATCATTTAAATTTAAAAGTAGATCTACATAACTTAAATTTTTGGACTATGTGAATGACATAAAAAAATGCTTTTGGCATCAAAATTTAATCATTTAAATTTTGATCTGTTCTCCCTCCACTATATCTCCATTACACATTTATTTTAGAATATCCTGTCATAGAAACGGTTTGTTCATCTAAAAGGGATCTTCAAAGTGGTTTTGATTTTTTTCATGAAAGTGACAAGAGTTTTGTCTAAATTCATTTGTCTGTACCCGTTCGTAATATTGGTGGATGTTTGCTATCATCATTTCAATCAAGCAAAAGACTTGTATCATGCCTTTAGATTTTTCTGGGTCCTTATTTCTGTAATGAATAATATTGAATGCTCTCTAAGGTGAAATTTAATCAAAATTGTTAGGCGCACAGCTCTGTTAGAGGGCTTCTTTTTTTAAAAATTTTTTTAATGTTTTATTAATTTCTGAGAGACAGAGAGAGAGAGAGAGAGAGACAGCGTGAGCAGGGGAGAGTCAGAGAGAGAGGGAGATACAGAATCTGAAGCAGGCTCCAGGCTCTGAGCTAGCTGTCAGCACAGAGCCCGACGTGGGGCTCGAACCCACTAACCGTGAGATCGTGACCTGAGTGGAAGTCAGATGCCCAACTGACTAAGCCACCCAGGTGCCCCTATTTTTACGTTTTAATACTACTGCTAGAAAATTATGTGAGATCATGACCTGAACCGAAGTCGGATGCTTAACCAACTGAGCCACCCAGGCACCCCTGTTAGAGGGCTTCTTACTAAGATCACAGTGCTGTTAAAATTGGCGAAGACAGCATTTGTCAAATAAGGAAAATTTAACAAATTCTCTGGAATTTAATTAAGCTGCAGTTTCAGCTTTTAGAATATCCCATTGTAGTAATACTTTTCTTCAAACTTTTCCTCAAACAGGAAATTATTTCACTTTTTTATAATTATTAAATCAATATAATGTTGATATAAAATTACAAGTACTGTAAGGATGTACAAATAAAATGCAAAAGTCTCTTATAATCCACCTCTAGAAAAGTAACCATTGTTAATCAATCTTATTGGCCCAATATTCAGGTTATTTATTTATTTATTTTTAATTTTTTTATGTTTCTTTTATTTATATTTGAGAGAGAGAGAAAAACAGAATATGAGCAGGGGAGGGACAGACAAAGAGGTAGACACAGATTCCAAAACAGGTTCCAGGCTCTGAGCTTGTCAGCACAGAGACCAACGTGGGGCTCAAACTCACGAACCACAAGATCATGACCTGAGCTGAAGTCAGACACTTAATCAACTGAGCCATCCAGGGGCTCCAAGACAATCTCTTTAAATACATACATACATACATACATAGTGTTGGAGAAACTGGACAACTAGATGCAAAGGGGTGAAACTGGACCACTTTTCTTACACCATATACAAAAATACATTCAAAATAGGTTAGAGACTTAAATGTAAGACCAGAACCATAAAACTGCTAGAAGAAAACAGGCAGTAAATGGTGGCAGATGGTAGCTAGATTTATTATGATTACTTTGTAATGTTTATAAATATGGAAGCTGTCCTATGTTGTACACCGAAAATTAGTATTATATTGTGTGTCAACTGCACTTCCAATAAATAAATAAATAAATAGTCAACACTGATAGTAATTTTATGCCCTGGAAAAAAATTTTTAAAGAAGAAAAAATGTTCTAATTATAGTACTTTATATGAATTGCTTACACTTATATCTGATTATCATTCGAGAATAAATGATTACATATATCATTAAATATGTGTCAGATAAACATTTTGCTAGAATTAAAAACAATATGCTTGTGTGTTAACCGCTTATAATTTCCATTATGTTATCACTATATTTTATAATATATCATACTATATCATTACTATTATTATCTATTAATATGACCCATGTCTCATCCTAAATGGGGTACTTGCATTTCTAGAATTAGTAGCTATACCTAACCCAAAGACTTCTACATACCAGGAGACTGCATTTATCATACTCCCATTGTTACCCTGCACCTGACAGTGTTTAAATCTTCCCTAAAATACCTAGTAAAATAGAATTTTGTAATGGTGCATCATGTGCTTAAGGCAAAGCACAAACACACAAAAAATGCGTACAAAATTTAGGAGAGTAACCAACACTAATACTACCGTGGGATATTGACTAATACCTCTTATATAACAGGTAAGGAAACCTAAATGTGTCAGTTATGGTTCTTACCTACCAGGTGCTCGGTTTCACTGGGTGCTCAGTTTAAAGGAAAATTTAGACAAAATAGCTGTTTTAAATTCTTGGCAGGAAAGAAGATGGGCTAAAAATGAAATACAAGTTAAAAGGCCTGAATTACAATCCAGTGTGGTAAGACTTCTTAGAGAGAGATCATTACAAATCTGTAGCAGGTGGGTTAATTGTGTAGTTAGATTGTGGAATGGTACATCCCGGAAATCATCTTCAGTTTTCTGGTCCTAGCCTTTCTTTCATTTTAAGATATAGAAATGAGGCCCATAAATATTAAATCACTTCACGCCTTGGGTAGGTCACTTAGCCTTTATAGGTTTCGTCTCATGCTAATGTTTTTCCTGTAGGCACAGAGAAAATTGGTAAGAATAGCCTGGAATATGTCATGAAGCTAAATCATAATTCAGGCCTCAGGAGGTTAACTACTAGTAAGATTAAGGTAATATGTTATTACAGTATAATTCAGTTCTCTAACATTTTACTTTTTACTGGAAAATAAATTAGGTACCTACCGTGTGCGAGGCTGGCTGATATAACCACTGAGATATAGTAGTTCACCACCTTTTTTTCTTAGGGACTCTTTATTTTATTTTACCTTTTTTTAAGTACTTTTGATTTGCATACATATTATTTTTGTTCATTCCTCTGGGTTATAATTATTTGCCTGCTTAAATTCTCCTTATAAAAATGTTATTAATAACTCAGAAAAATTCAAATTATATTTTAAAAATAGATGTATGAATATTTGAAAGACTGCTTTGGCAGTTATTTCTGAGGCAAAATATTGGTTTACTGTGTGTGTTTCCTCTTCCTGAGAAATAACATCAGTCCCTTAACAAAGGAACTATTTCTCTTTTTGTTCTGAAATTGTAACAAGATTTTGCTGTGAGAAACATAACATGAAATATACTTAATATGCTTCAGGAAGTAAACACTGACATTAAATTTTCTGTGACAGAGCTAATTTTTATCTTCTATAGTCCACTTTTAGCCTTATGAATTTTTCATTCATCAAAATTAATATAAATAACACAAATAAGCATTGCCTTTTGACAATGCAAACCAGGCCAAATAATATATTAAGAAAACCAAATCAACTTACTTTCTCAGTCTCAGACACAAAGGAGAAAACGCCCTAAGTATTTTTATGTCATAAGCATTGTTAATAGGCTGTGGTATCTTTTAAGTGCACTTTCCCTCGACCACAATAAATACTAGCAGCATCCGTTCATTAAGAAAGCTTTTTAAGGGGCGCCTGGGTGGCTCAGTCGGTTAAGTGTCCAACTTCGACTTCGGGTCAGGTCATGATTTCACAGTTTGTGGGTTCAAGCCCCGCATCAGGCTCTGTGCTCACAGCTAGCTCAGAGCCTGGAGCCCTCTTCGGATTCTGTACCTCTCTCTCTCTCTCTGACCCTCCCCTGCTCGCACTGTCTCTCGCTGACTCTCAAAAATAAATAAAAAACATAAAAAAATAAATTAAAAATAAAGCTTTTTAAAAATTTTCACACGTATCTATTCTTGGTAGCCAGTTCATTAATTTTTATTTTATTTATAATAAAATGGATACCTGCTAATTTACAAAAGACCTAATTTTATGTTAACAGAAATTAAAGCTCTTAAAGCTCATACAGCTTATACCATATTTTTGCTAAGCAAATTTCATTCCTAGCTATTTCCAAAACAGATGTACCAAATATATACGCCTATATAGTTTCCAAAGGACAAATATAAGAGGGTCCCCAGCACCTTTATTTGTAATAGATCAAAAACTGAAAACAACCCAAATGTCCATCAACAGTAGAATGGATAAATTGTGGTATATTCATACAATAAAATAATATACAGCAGTAAAAAAAGAACTAACAACCATTGCATGCAACCATCTGAATATCACAATTACAATATTGTGCAAAAGAAACCAAGCACAATAGAATATATACATGTTACATGTCTCCATTTATATAAGATTCAAATACCAACAAGCTAATACAGTGATGGAATTGATAAGAGTGGTTACCTCTTATACAGGTGGGAACAATAATGTCTGGGAAGAGACAGGGAACCTTCTTAGGTGTAGTGTTCTTCTACACCCTGGTCTGAGAGGTGGCTTATGATATTTTCACTATGTAAAATCCATAAACCTGATGCTTTGTTCACTTTTTCATATTGTTTTATTCTTTAATAAAAATATTTGTCCAAAAAACAAAGAAAAAGAAATTAGTGCCACTTACATTAGTTGCTGCCCTAGACTTATCTAGTATTCCCTATTCAAAACCTGACTTTTCTGTCTTTCTTTCTGCACTGTCTCCTGATTTTTAAAAGATGCCTATTTTCTTTTCTCTCATGGGTATAGGGGTTAAGATCATTGGTCATGGTAAAAATTTTGTGTAGCCCTCACAAAGAAATAGGTCCAATAAAAATAAATTGTAGAAAGTTTGGATTCCTTCCATGACAATATTGACTACTATTGAAACACTTTTAGATGGATTTTTTTCTAAAGAGTGTTATTACTGACCGTCCCTTTTTTTTTTATTCTTTAATGTTTATTTATTAAGAGAGAGACAGAGAGACAGAGCATGAACAGAGGAAGGGCAGAACAAGAGAGGGACAGAGAGTCCGGAGCAGACTCCAGGCTCTGAGCGGTCAGCACAGAGCCTTATGCGGGACTCGAACTCACAAACCATGAGATCATGACCTGAGCTGAAGTCGGACGCTTAACCGACTGAGCCACCCAGACTCCCCCAATTGTCCCCATTTTGAATGAGTAGGAGGACAATACAAATTCCATTCAAGAAGGACTTAGGGGTATATCTTTTCTATTTTAAAGACTTTTTATTTTATAGCAGAATTGTCAACAATAGCCAAACTATGGAAAGAGTTCAAATATCCATAAACTGATGAATGGATAAAGAAGATGTGATGTATACATATATAATGGAATATTAGACATTAAAAAGAATGAAATCTTGCCATTTGCAATGACATGGATGGAGCTAGAGTGCATTATGCTAAGTGAAATAAGTCAGTCAGAGAAAGACATATACCATATGATTTCAGTCATATGTGGAGTTTAAGAAACATAACAGATGAACATATGGAAAGGAAAAGGAGAGAAAGAGAGAGAGAAGCAAATCATAAGAGACTCTTAATGATAGAGAACAAACTGAGGATTGAGGGGGAGTGGAGTGGGCTAGATGGGTGTTGAGTATTAAGGATGGCCCTTGTGATGAGCACTGAGTGTTATAAGTGATGAAACATAAAATTCTACTCCTGAAACCAATATTACACCATATGTTAACTAACTAGAATTTAAATAAAAATTTGGAAAAAATGAAATAAAAATCCCACTTTAGGAACCAAAAAACCAAAAAAAAACAAAAAAAAAGACAAAGCAAAATAAAACCATTTAGCAAAATCAGAAATTGCCACTCCACTTTTGCTTCTGAGAAATTGGCGCAAAGATACAATTTTTAAAAGTTTAAAGTAAAATGTTTAAACTGTGGATTTAAGGATGCACATTTGGGTGATAAATCACAAAGAAACACGAATTTGGTTATCTGTGGAGGTCAACATAATGGTTAGTGTTGGAAGAAGAATAAGGGCCATGATAAGGATTAGGTACAAAGAGGGGCTTCTGGGATGGCTGGTAACATCCTCTTTCTTGACCTGGATGATGGTTACAAGAGTGTTCACCTTAACACAATTTATTGAAGTATACATCCCTTTTGTGTTTGTTTGACAATAAAAATTTTTAAAGTAAAATGCTTACGTTCTTACTTGAAAAAAACTATCCCAGTATAAGGTCAAGGGAAAAAATGCGAAAGGCTGTGGTGGTAAACTAACTTCAAAATTGGTCTTCTCTAACTAGCTTTCATTTAAACTGTTTACTTATAGAGTCTCATGAAACTTACCTATCCTTCTCTGGATTGATATCAAAGTATACATTTTGTAAAAAGCAATCACATAGGTAACTAGCAATAATAGCAATTGAACAGGACTGCTGTTTTCTCACATTGTTTTCTCAAAATTGTTTTCTCACATTAAGTTTGATAAAAAAATCCTTTTCTGTTGACAGTCTACTGATAATGTTGTTTGCTGAACTGAACTGTTACAGTTTTAATTAGTAGAAATGAAGAGTTAATGATATTTTTAATCAAATGATTTGAACATGAAATTTAAGTAGCTATGTTTTCATAATAAAAAAATAATGAGTTGTCAAAAACAAAATCGATTTGCAAGATCTTGTTAAGCCACAGCAAATTCAGCAGATGCTTTAAAGTTAAAAATAACCAGATTGTTTATTCTAGAAATATTTATTTCACATCCACCATGAGAATACATTATCTAGGCTAAAGCATATGCAGGAAAGAAGAAGGAAGTAAAGTAAATATTAAATAACTAGATTAGAAGCAAGAGAATAAAACAAACAATTTTACTAGCATTAAATATACATACATAATAATATGGTTTTTCAGTAGGAATCAGTAGGAAGCAGCTTTTTTGCCTAAAAGCAGTAGAAGAAATAACAAAGAAATAAAATAACTTTTGACATGATTTTTTATTTTATTTTATTTATTTATTTTTATTTATTTATTTCTGAGAGAGAGAGACACAGAATCTGAAACAGGCTCCAGGCTCTGAGCTGGCTGTCAGTACAGCTCAGACACTTAAACGACTGAGCCACCCAGGCGCCTCTTGATATGATTTTTTAAACCAAAATAAAGAGGTATCAATAAACCAACTATATGTTGTAATATAAATGAGTATAAGTTTCTGAAAGAAATTTCACTGTGTTGAATTTATTCTTTTCAGTTTGTGCTCATGCACTTTGAACTAATGTTTCCATTTCAAGTCATCTATTGTAAAGAAATAAGAATTGGGAAAAATACTTTTTCAAATATTTGTTAAACATTTAGAGCATAATTGGCAATTTCTTTAATAAGATATTTCCCATCACAGATTTTCCCCAATTTATTGCTTAAAAAGTTGCCTTATACTGTAATGAGTCTGTCATAAGAGATTGTAGTACAGTGATACTTTATTTAGAGCAGCTCAGTAAATATCATTTTAAGGAAACAAAATGAAATTGATGACTCTTGAATTAAAATGCCAGTGAATCTGGGGGCATCTGGGTGGCTCAGTCAGTTAAGCATCCAGCTATTGATTTCAGCTCAGGTAATGAACTCCTGGTTCGTAAGTTCAAGCCCGGTGTGGAACCCTGTGTGGAACCCCATTTCAAGCCCCGTGTTGGCTGTGCTAACAGCATAGCGCCTGCTTGGGATTCTCTCTCGCCCTCTCTCTTTGCCCCTCCTCTCTCATGTTCTCTTTCTCTCTTTCTCAAAATAAATAAATAAACTTTTAAAAAAACTAAAATAAATAGGGGTACCTGGGTGGCTCAGTTGGTTAAGTGTCTGACTTCGGCATAGGTCATGATCTCCCAGTTTGTGAGTTCAAGCCCTGCATTGGGCTCTGTGCTGACAGCTCAGAGCCTGGAGCCTGCTTCGGAGTCTGTGTCTCTCTCTCTTTCTGCCCCTCCTGCGCTCGTGCTCTGTCTCTCAAAAATAAATAAACATTTAAAAAATGTTTTAAATAAATAAATAAAATGCCAGTAAATCTTCTATTTTGTGAAAAATAGCCACTTGTTATGTTATTGCTAGGAAATGTTTGAAATGTTTATGTAGCAAGCTGGCATCAGCCGGTAAGGGAAGTCTTCTCAGGATGTTATCCACAGAGAAATCTTATTTGTTTACTTAGATATTATTTAAAAAATTTCCCATATGGGATAAATGTCACTGCAATATTTTAATCATGATGATGTAATTAGTTTCCAAGAACTATCTGATAACCTAAATGCATTTGGAGGCTATAATGTAGTTGCTGTTTTCTGAATGAAATTATGTTTTGATAGAGAATTCTAGAAATATTTAGTTATGTCCATTTCCTTTCTCATATCCTTTCCCCTATTCTCTGATTTCAGTAGGTCCTATCTAAACTGTACTTTAGAGATGACCAATCTGTATCTGCTAAACGAATGGAAGAACAAAACACGTAGGTGCTTGTGAATCTTTAGAATTTAATGCTCATCTTCTCAAGCAAATAGACTTGTTATTTCTCAAATTCACTCACACCTGCCAAAGAGGGATTAACCTTGTAGAAATTCTTATTTGGAAATCTTTCATCTTTTTCTTTCTTGAGGAAAACCTTTCCTTAAAAAAAGTGTATCTGTGTGGTATACATTTCAAGAACCACAGTATAGATACCAGAAAACACAAATAGTACCAAATATGCTGTCTTTTTCCTTTACATACACACCTTTGATAAAGTTTAATTTATAAATTAGGCATAGTAAGAAGTTAACAACAATAATTAATAATAAAATAGAAAAACAATAACCATATACTGTAATAAAAGTTATATGAATATATTTTCTCTCTCTCAAAATACCTTATTGTACTATACTCACCCTTCTTCTTGTGCTGATGCGAGATGATAAAATGCCTACATGGTGAGGTGAAGTGAGGTGAATGACATCGGCATTGTGAGGTTGAGGTGGCTTTAGACCTCTATGGACCTTCTGGTTATAGACCAGAAGAAGGGCCATCTGCTTCAGGACTGTAGTCAACCATGGGTAACTGAAACTATGGAAAACAAAACTGAGGGTAAGGAGGCACTGCTGTGATTATAGTGAAATTTTGTAACCAATAGGTAAAAACATCATTATTGTGCACTAAATGCTTTCACATAGATTCTTTACATTTAAGTAGGGTAGTAGATATTGCTAATGTTTCCCAATATCCTCTTTTCTTCTGACTCTGGGTATTAGGAAGACTATATTTTTCTAATAAGCAGTTCTGACAAATGAAATGTGAGGGGAGGTATGTGTGACCAGCAGTAAATACAAGTGCTCAACTATCTAGCCCATATCATATGATATGGTGTGACTACATGGAAAAGAGCCCCCAATCCATCCCTGTTGAACGTGTACAGTGAGCAAGAAATTTTAAGTCACTGAAATGTTGGTGTTCATTGCCACAATATAACCTAGCTTATATACCTCAGATTATCACTCGTCTGTCTCCATATATGGTCTTTCTTCACGACCACACATGCATTCACTAACAGTGAAATAAAAATAGATAGTGTTCACAATGTGCCTTATCTCCTTGATTTAAAAGTAGAACAAGTCAGCAATATATGTTTAAAAGATTCAAATCATCAAAGTATAGTTTCCCTTTCTCTTTCACTTTAGAAGCCCATTAGTGATAAACACTTCATAGAAATTCAAGAGCCCTGAAGGTACAGCCTCTGTGAGAAGGATTAAGTTCAGATATAAAACAGAAATTTAAAAAAATATTTTCTTAAACATAATAGTTTATTTATCTTTTATATAAAAGAAGCTGAGCTCAAAATCTAGGGCTTATGTGGTAGACTCGCTGTGTCTCTGGAAATCCAAGTTCCTATCTTTCTGTTTCACCTTCCTCAGTTCATGGGTTTATCTTCAAGGTTGCCCCTCAAGGATAGCTACCATAGCTCCAACGATTGCGCTGACCTCCAGGCCTGCAGTACGAGAAAGAGGAAAATGACAGAGGAGTGCCCTGTCCAGCGTTCTTTAACAGCCTTCCTGATTCTTCCTGAAAATTCTTTACAACACTTCCTTTTACGCCTCATTGGCGAGCACTTGGTCACATAAACTCACTGACCTGTAAATGTGGCTTGGAAATACAGTCATTTAGCCAGAATTAGAAGGGAGATGGATATTAAACCCCAACCACAATCTGGGCCACACTCCTTGCCAAAGAATCTATCCTATTGGCTACAATAACTTTCTATATAAATATTCTTTTAACCCCTTAAAATCTAACTACTCTCTGTAGTCCTCCTTCATATATATAATGATGTCACTCTCTTAAGTATTATGCCTTTTTCTCTATTCTTGATATTAAAGGATCCTTTTTGATTCCAAATTCTATTGGCACCTATTACAACTTGAAACTCTTACAAATTGAAATGACACTGCTCTCTCCTGCTTCTCTCTTCCCTTTTTGATTATACTTTTCCTTGTGTTTCAATTTATTATCTCACATGATATCCTCCATAGCTCAATATGTGGTCTTTGATATAACTTCTACACATATAAACAACTGAGCTTTTCAGATAAAGCTTTTCTTTATCACTGACAAGGTAAACATGTCATATTTGAAAACTCACTAACAGAAGACAACTATTGCTGTGCATTCAGAGGTATCATTAAAATTAAGAAAAGACCAATATGAGGTATCAGAACATAATTCTCTTAGTTGTAATAACAGCCTATATAACAAAATAGAAAATGACAGAGCACCTATTGTTTAAGTATATTGATTGGATTTAATTTACATCCTTTCATGTGAGGAGATTATCATTTATCTTAAGAATTATGTTTTTGTTGGAATTTGCCTCAAAGCAAATAGCAAGCTATTAAGTAATTTTGGTGTAACTTAGGTGCAAGGCCAAATTCCACAAGGTCATGAACATTTTAACTTAAGAAGTATTTACTCTTTGCGTTTTGAAAAAGCAGACACATTCATTTTACATTTTAAGGCATGACCTTATACAGTCCATTTCACAGCAATATAATCATATTCACGTATTCGTATTTCTTTGGCATGACTGAAATGAGAGTATCTAAGTGGATAAAGTTGGTATTGATAGATTTTCGACATGAAGTTAACCCTTGGAGTTTATGCCCATGAGTCCCTTAAAAGGTGCTCTGCAGATGACTCCCTGGTGACTCTCAAGTTTAACAGGGACTTCAGATAAACCAGATTACTTTAAACTTAGACAGCAGATCAAATTAGGATATGTATGTAGACAAGACTCTTCACGGAACAATCTCTTTCCTGTCTCCCACTTGTCAGCACAGCATCAGCTTTTTGCCTTTTCTATATGCTCCCATAGCACCCCACTTTGTCTACCAGAACACTTATATATTTACATGTGCCCTCTTGCGATGAAACACTGATCACTAATCTTTGTAATCTAGACTATTTAAAACCCAAATGGCATATTATATTTGGAAATCTCAAAATTTACATTTTATAAAACTACTTGTTCTTTGACTAAGGAGAGAAAAAAAGTGAATATGAGCCTTTATGGTGCAAATTTATTCTGATTTTCCTTCCTAACTATTTGTTCTATTTGTACACATACCAATCAGGATTTGAAAATACCTCAACTGAATTATTGCATTTATTCATTTATTATGCAACAGATATTTATTGATGTCTACTTATGCAAAGCATAGTGCTAGACAGCAGAGATACAAAAGTAAATAAGATAGGGAATAGTGCAAAGCAAATAAGCCATTAATGACTTGAATACACATTGTTGGTTGATTTTACATGTGATAATTCTATAGTGAATTAATTTTAGAGCATTTTTTAAAATTTTGCATCAGAGGTAATCATGAAATGTGTAAATAACCTCCTGTAGCACCTTAATAAAAAATTTTATGAAATCATTTTCTGTGCCTTCAATTGTGTATCCAAATATCTGTAGATTAGATCATCTTTGTTTACTTCTAACTGAAAATTCATAAATGCTTTCTTCAGCTGTATGGTGAAATTTCTGAGTTGAACATTCTTTATTTGGATGACTCTAACAGTTCTAAGTCATAATTTTAGATGATTTTGGATCACTTATGTACATATCTTTTAAAATTTCATGATTAAATATGATTTCCTGTATACCCCAAAATGAGTATTTTCACTTGGACAGATAACAGCTCACTTTTACAGAGTCAGCTCATATACTGGAAACAAACCTTGCTGTTTGCCAGGGTGCATATGTAATCTTGCTCCCCACTAGGAACCTGCTGCCATGAACTGCCTTCCATAGGGCTGGATTCTCCTCACCTAATTTATGCATTGGCTTCAGCCCTTTCAATCTCTGTATGCCCATTTGTCTTTTATCAGCTTACTTTTCCTCCTATGAGAAAATGAGCACAGAAACTAGGCAAGGCCACTCTTCATCAGGAGAAGAAACAGAAGACACTGACTTATAAAGAGGGAGAAAGAAAGACACATTCTGTGTGTGAAAGTGCAACTTATTATCAGTTCCAGGCACCAAGAAAGCTGTCTGTGAAAAAGAACCATCCTGGTCTCACAGATCCTCAGAACAGCTGTATTGGTGATAATGTAGTGAAAGCACATCCATTTTTATTGCAAGAATGCAATGTGTGAGTTCAGAAAAATGAGTCATCTTACTTTTTATATTACCTGTCAACCAGAGGTAAACAGGGTTATGAAGTGTAATGGATTTAAATTTGAGGAGTGAGAACTTGAGGCTAACAGAAATCAGCTATATCTGGAAGTGAGGTTCAGTGGTTAAGGTATTTCCCACTCAGCCCATGTTGGTAGTTGCAGTGAGTTCAACAGTAACCAACAGCCAGGTAGAGTCCATGACGCGTGGCACTGTACTTACAGAGTGCAGGGGTCCTGAGCAAACCAGTGACATTGTTCTGTGTCAGGGTAGAACTTTCCCTGACTTTGAGATGTCAGTGAAAACTTGGTGTTTTGAAAAACAAGGGAGAATATCCCTGGTTGCCATTTTAGTTGGCCTTTCTCAGCTCTTAAGGTCTGTCAGATGCTAAGTGTTATTCTGCACTCGAACCCAGATATCCTATTCACCAACACACTTTCTACAATATTCTATTGCTTAAGGTTGAGTCTTAATTAACAGAATCTAATTATGGCTATTTGACCAAAAGGGATATTTGGATATTGGGGGTTGCTCACAGAACCAAGAAAGAATGACCACACCAAAAATTAAGTCAACTTTACAGTCCTCATGAATCTACTCCCTAGACCGCTCCCGTTAACAGGTTCAGCTACCGACCTGTTCTGGTCTCTGTGTTTTTCATTTCAAATATTCAAGTGTCCTGGGGAAGAGTGACTGATTGGTCCAGCTTTGGTCATAGGGTTGTCTCTAGACTAGTCAGAGACAGGGATAGGGATTGGGTATTACAAATACAGCTTCTGAGACCTTATTTTAGAAAGAGTGGCCAGTTTCCAGTAGATGTGCCCTATACAGACCTTGCAGCCCCTGATCTGAAATTTCAAATGAGCCATACTCTTCAGATAACATGAGTAGGATTACAACTGGCATAGGAAGTTAGAGACTCAAAAGAAAAAAATGTTAGAGACTCTTCTTCCAAAGGGATTATAGTCTTACTAGTATACCAAAGTCTGTGTCTTTAAAAGTAGTGAATGAATGAATGAATAAATGTAGTGAGAAGTTATTTTCAAAAAATGAAACCAAATGTCATAGTAAAGTAAGGATTTGAAAATGTGTTGTATTTTCCCACTTTTATTAAGATATTCAACAGATATTTATTATTTGTTCATTATAAGTCAAAGACACTGCACCAACTAACTGCAAGACCTTACATAATTCTTTTAACTCTCTTGAATGTCACAGGGATTTTAAAAATTCTCTAAAAGGGATTCAAATGAGATAACATATGAAGGAACACTGTAAACTCTAAAGTACTGTACTAATATCAATAATTGAAAGTCCGTTTACTTTACAATATTACTTTAAATTGACTTTGTACTTCTGTATCCATCTGGTAGATTGAGTTAATTTTATGTGCTGAGTGACTATTTCTGGTGTCCACAGAAATCAGTGCATGTGTTTAATGACAGCAGAAGGGCTTCCACAAATTAAAATATCAAAATTAGTAGGAATTACCACAATTGCATTCTCAGCTCAAAATATGCCAGACTTGAGTTACTCTAATTAACTTGAGTAAATCCACAGTTAGTGAATACTACACAACAACTCTTTTGAGTGAAAAATTGAAGGTAGATTCAAAAAAGGGAGAGTCCCTTTCAAAGAAAAAAAATCTAATAACAGCTAAATGCAGTATCTGAACTCATTGGATTGTGGGGCACTAAAAAACAAAAGTACAAATAGCATTTATTTGACAACTGGAGAGATTTGAGTATGCTGTGCATATTAGATAAGAATATAAATATATTGTTAATTTTCTCCAGTTGCGATCATGGTATTGTGGTTACATAGTAAAATGACAGGCCACAGAATGGTCATGCTAAATGGAGGTCTTAGGCTTTCAAATCATCTTTAAGTTAGATGTCAAAGTATAGAAGAAAAGTGGTTGGGATAGATAGCTTCAGATAACATGAATGTATGTGAAATGCTAGAACAGTTTTCTCTTGTAAAAAGTAAAATTAACGAAAATGAGTTCATCCTCTCAGCATCTTATATTACAAATCTAAGAGGAAATTATGATTCTTTTCTTGTTGTTCAATGAACTTTAGTGGAACTATTTTCACATGCAGTTAATACATAACAATAACGTTTAGAAAACTGGAAATATTTTTATTAGCTATAACCACAGATGTCAACGGTGCAGAAAATATTAGGGAAGCTGTATAGTATGATATTTAAAAGCTTGGGTTCTGGAGTCCAAAAGACCAACGAAACCACGTCCTACTGCAAGCCCTTGAGAAAATTATTTAAATGTTCTAAGCCTTATTTACTTCATCCTTAAAATAGGATAATAACACCTACCACCCAGAATTTGATGATTAGTGGAGATAATGTATGTGAAAACTTAAATGCTTGGCACAAGGTAATTGCTCAAAAAAGTTGTCATCTTTATGCTTCTTATTATAATTATTATGTTCATAAAAACATGATTTCATTAATCAAGGTTAGTTACCACTGAACTTGATTAATGAAATCATGTCTTTAATACACCCAGCCAAAATAATGTTGATATGTTACTTTAAATTTGGTTTATTATTGCAAAATCAAAGATTGAAATTGTCAGGATCAAATCTTCTGCTATGTTTTAAAATTTATTAAAACCACTCATACCTATGGTTTTGTCAAAGAATGAAAAAAAGATTCTTATCTAGTAACACTATTCTTCTTAGCTCCTTACTTCATTGAAAAAACTGACATTCAGAAAAATTTTACAAAACATTAAGGCTTATCCTAACATCCTAGAGAAATAAAGAAAAGTAAATATAGGTGACCTTTAATTTTAAAAGTTCTGAATTTTAGGTTGACTATTTTCACTACTTCATTCATTCTAGCTGGGGTGCCTCCAATTTTCAGAGAAGCCTAGTTAATTATTATAATATTTCTGTGAGCTAAATGGATTTGAAGACCAAAAGGCAGCTACCCTTACTTAAAAATGAAGAGGTCACTAGAATAAAAAGCCTCCAGGATATTGTACTGTGTCTAAAAATGCATATCTTTCTCCTATTAAATTACCTCTTCATTAAATCCATTTATGCATAAATTGTAAGTCCCAAGTAAGATGAGGACTTAGGGAAAATCATATTTTAATTCTCCTGCCAGCTGGTATCCTTTTTATATACTGCTCTTTTAATATCACCATTTCAGGACTATTCTATAAAGACTTTAATTTTTAATAGTCTGTTTTGACGACAGAACTGATAGCCATGTTATAGAACCTTGCTGAAATCATCATAACACTCTCAATGTTGTCAAACACTAAAACCTTACTCTGAGTTTATTTACTAAGGCCTATAAAAGAGGAGTTTATTTTCAGATTAGTTACATGAACTATTCTGTTTTAAACCAAATTTTGTATCTTTAAATTCAATCAGTGTTCATTTACCTTAGCTTAGGTTTTAGAAATGACAGTTTTTAAAGACACTCTCAAACCAGACTCCCAACTTGCTGATATGTTTGTGTAAATTTGTTCTTCAGAGCCAAAAGTGTTTGTGTCCACACAGACACACCCCTACCCAGTAGAAGTTAATTGTATTGCCAAGTCGACTAAAGATTCTTTATGGCAATAGTTCCTAATGCTGTTTAACAAATAAGTATTCCCTTCTAAATACTTAGGAAATGATTAATTACTTAAATGCCTCCATCACCGACAGATCAGTCAGCTACTAAGAATAGAAGCAGCTTAAATGTATAAATCTACATCTCAAGAAAAGAAGGTCATTTTAGGATATAGATCCATGCCTCTTTTGCCCCAGGACAAGGGATTCAGAAAGCCTGGCTACTATAAAAGACTGCCAAATTCCTTCAAGTCTGATGTGTGTGTTAAGGGAAAGAAATGACATTGAGAAAAGTAAATAGTTTGACAGCGGAAAGAACAAGCTAGCCTTTTCCTTGTTTCTTATTGCCACTTTCATACCTTTACTATCTCATCAGAGTCTAAAATCCCCTCCCTCTTGATGTCCACACCATCTTCTTTTATATCACCACTCCTGTAACCTCACTATTGCCATCTACTGACCTAAAGGTCAGAGGTCAGAGGTTTTTGGAGTTTGATTTATGTAAGTCTTGTTTTTCACCCGTTCCCTATCAGGATCTCTGGGAATTCAAAACATAAGACTGGAACACCTGGGTGGCTCAGTGAGTTAAGTATCTGACTCTTGATTTTGGCTCAGGTCATGATCTGACAGTTGGTGAGTTCAAGTCCCATGTCAGTCTCTGTACTTATGGTCAAGTCTGCTTGAGATTCTCTCCCTATCTCTCTGCCCCTCCCTTGTTCTCTGTCTCTCTCTCTCTCTCAAAATAAACTTAAATAAACCTAAAACACACACACATACACATGACCCTGTAGTCTCATAATTCCCAGTTTAAACAATTTTTATATACTATTTCTTCCTCTTGCAAGCATGTTCACATCTTAGACTTCTGTTGCTCCAGCCTAGTCCATTGGAGAATCTTCTAGTTCCAAAATATCTTTCCTTCTTTCATACTTCTTCATTCATTCCTAAAAACTCTTAATTTCTTCTGGTCCTTCAGTTCATTAGGATGCCCCTGGTTTTGAGTTCTTCCGGGTTTATCATGGACCTTTGGATCATTGTCAGTTATGCCCTCACAAACCCCACTGGCTCAAATGCCCTTGGCTAGTGGCCAGCCTCCAAACCCTGGGAAGCCCTATCAGCTGCTGCTACTCCTATTCCAGTGGTGCTGAGTACAAGTGGAGTCAGTTATATAATGATCACTATGATATCAGACCATAAACTTTCACATACCACCTTATCAAAGATATCCCATTTAGTGCCTGGACTGTTATAGCATGTGTAACAACAATAATAATATGTTAAAGTTCACTATGTGTTAGGTACTCTACACTTTGATGTAGCATTTTAGTGAATCCTCCCAACAACCCTAGGATGCAGATACCATTACTCTCCTCAGGGTAAAAATAATCAAAGGAAGTCAACATCTTTCAATAAATACTTGCTAAAGGGGCGCCTGGGTGGCTCAGTCGNCCTCCCCTGCTCATGCTGGCTCTATCTCTCTCTCAAAAATAAATAAAATATTTTAAAATATATATATATAAATAAATAAATACTTGCTAAAGAAACTAATAAATGTATATTGTTACATTACCCACTTTTTTTAAAGATTTTTTTTTAACCACAGGGTTCTTTTAAAACTGACTTTATTTTTTAGTTTTGGTTCACAGTAAAATCGAAGTGAAAAGTACAAAGATTTCCCTTATATACCTCTCCCTCCTCCATTGTCAGTATCATAGTCTCCATTATCAAATCCCTTACCAGAATGGTTCATTTGTTACAGTTGATGAACCTACATTGACACATCATTATACCCCAGAGACCTTAATTTACATTAGGGTTCATCCATGGCATAGTGCATTCTATGGATTTAGACAAATTTGACAATACATATCCACCCTTATAGAATTCTACAGAATAGTGTTACTGCCTTTACCTGTTCACCCCTTCTCACCTCCCTAACTCTTGGAAACCATTGATCTTTTTTACTGTCTGCATAGTTTTGGCTTTTCCAGAATGTCATGTAGTTGGAATTATACAGTGTGCTGGCTTTTCACATTGGCTTCCTTTTCTTAGTAATATGCATTACAGTTTCCTCCAAGTCTTTTCATTGCTTGAGAGCTCATTTCCTTTTAGCACTGAATAATATTGCATTGTTTGAATGTACCACAGTCTATGTATCCATTCACCTTCTGAATAACATCTTAGTTGAGAATTTTTTTTACCAAGAAAAAAAAAAACCATTGATTCATATCAGGTTAGGGTCCTGATATCAATAAATCAATGAATCAGTTGCAGGCTAACAAGGTCACATTCTAAACAGACTCAAATAACAAATAGATAATATTTGAATAAAATGTTGTTTGTATTTTACTAAGATGTAACAACAAAATTTAATTTTTATCTTATTTTCTAACAAAGCTGTAACTAATCCTTCAATGTTTACCAGTTTTTATACCTGGTCTTTTAGTTTGTAATTTCATGCAGCCCCAAAGGCCAGTTAAGGCTTCCAGAATTTCAGAATCTACTAATTCAGTGGAAATATTGATATGGAGACAGGCAAACTTTGGGAAAATGCTCTGAGCCTTAGTTTCCTAATCAGTAAAATAGGGATTAAAAATAGTATCTTCCTCATAAGACTTCTGTCAGGAGAAAAAGACATGGTGGGAGCTTACAAGTGCTAAAACATTGCTGGCAAGAGTGAGTAAGATGCAATCAGCCCTGAACCTGATGAAGGAAACAATACCTTCAAGTAGAAATTTTAAAATTTGTTTCTCAATTTCTTTTGCATATTTTGAGATTTACATATTCACTTTCTGATGAAAATAAAAAAATGAATAATGCATAGAACAGAGATAATTACCAAACCAGTCTTTTTTTTTTTAATCAACATAATACATACTCTAGGATGGTAAAGAATAGTGATCTCCACCATTCTCTTCTCAGGCCCAGTTGCTTTCTCGAGAGGCAACTACCTATACCTCCTTTAACTTCTTTTTTTCCTAGCAGCTACACTATTTTCAGCCATTTAAGGACACAGAAAAATTACCTCTTACATATATTTTCTTAAAAATCACTTGAGTACGTTCTCCACCAAAATAGGCAGTAACTAAGAAACATGAAGACATGAGTTCTCAGAACCAACCCTTGAAAGGAGTTACTGGAAGGTCCACCGTCACAATTTGTAGCAAGTTTAGAGAAGGAACGATCTATCCTGCAGCAAGAAGCAAGAGTCCCTAGAAAGTTATCTATGAAGGCAAAATATAATTATATTTTAAATTTGATTGCATGTTTAAGTCCAGGAAAGGTGAGACTAGCATGAAGCAATTTGTGCAAGAAAAAAATAGGGAAATTAGAAACTTCAGGAAAACCAAAGACCGAACTGAAAAAGGTGTGTATTACTAGTAGTCATTGGTTCTGTTATAAATAGTATTTGCATATTATATGTAAATATATGTAATTATATGTAAATTAAATACACTGCCACACTTATGTATTTGATTTCCAACTTATTCTAAGATCTGTGAACTTGATAACATTGAACTGAAATGTTGTGAACTTTCTATGAAAGTAGAAGCTGTAAGGTCTGAGGCAAAAAGAAATTTAAGGGATCAATAGGGTTGTAAATATACTCATTTCACGTAATGGAGAGTCAAAAAATATTTTTTGTTAATGAAAGCAAAGAGAAAATTGATAGGATGTTTCTAAAAGTCACAAAAATAACCAACGAAAATATTTTAAATACGGATATAAATTTGTAGGAGGGACAGAGCGTAGAAGTTTGGATAATATAGTAAATAAGCCAAATTACAGTCTATTCGCAAAAAAATCAATAGATTATTTCTTATCTGGGTTTTTGAAAAGTAGTGGGAGAAGGTTATTAAACTTCAGTTCATTTTCCTGTCTTCACCGCCTCATCTTACTCCCATTCTATATTATCCCTTGTGTTTTTAGATCATCAATTCTTTCCAGGTTCTCCAAGATAAATTGGTTATACTCTATGCTTTATTCTGCTTGGTGAATATTCTTGGCTGTGGCTCATGTCTCCTTTGGGACCTCAGATTTTTATGACCCATCTATTTTTGTTTTGTTTTATTTTTACCTATTTTATTGAGGGATAATTTGCATAAGATAAATTATATCAATTTAAAGTGCAAAGTCTATTAATTTTAATAGATGTATATACTCTGAAACTACTACCATTATCAAGTTACATGTTTAAACTACCTTCGAAAGATTCCTTGTGCCTCTTTATAGTCCTTCGCTCCCTTTGTCCCTGGACCTAGCAACCACTGATGTGCTTTTGGGTACCTGCATTAGTATTCATTTTATCTAGGTGTTATAATATAAAATACACCCTTTTTTACTTGGCTTCTTTAACTCAGTACAATTTTGAGATTCATCCACGTTATTCCATGTATCAGCAGTTTATTGCTTTATTCTAATGAGTAGCATTAAATGGTATGAATGACTATTCTTGCTTAACCATTCACCTTGGTGGACATTTGGGTTGCTTCTAGTCTGAGATTGAAATGGATAAAGTGGATTGAACACTCATGTGCAAGGCTTTTTGTGGACATATGTTTTGATTTCTCACAAGTAAAGACCTAGCAATGGAGTGACTGGGTCATATGACATGTGCATATTTAACTTTTGTTAAGAAAATGCAGTCTTCCAAAGTAACTGTATTATTTTATATTCCCATTCATAGTGCGTGAGAATTACACTTGCTTCATATTCTCATCAGCAATTGGTATTTCCCATCTTTTTAGTATTAGCCATTCTAGTGATGATTTCATTATTATTTTAAATGAAATTTCCCTGATAGCTATGATGTTGATCATATTCCATGAAATTCGGTCTATTCAAATATCTTGTTTTCTGAAGTGTCTTTTTAACCATGTCCACTTTTTAAAATGAGTTATCTGTCTCATAAAGTTGTAAGAGATCCTTATATATTCTGGATACAAACATTTTGTCATTAAAAAAATTTTTTTAATTTAATGTTTATTTATATTTGAGAGAGGACAGAGACAGAGCATGAGAAGGAGAGAGGCAGAGAGAGAGAGAGGAAGACACAGAATTCGAAGCAGGCTCCAGGCTCTGAGCTGTCAGCACAGAGCCCGATGCGGGGCTCGAACCCACAAATTGTGATATCATGACCTGAGCCAAAGTCGGTATGCTTAACTGACTGAGCCACCCAAGCATCCCTAAACATTCTGTCATTTACATGTCAATGGATATTGTCTCCAATTCTGTTGGCTAGACTTTTTCTTTCTTAAGAATGTTTTTCAGAAATGGAAAGGTTAAAATGATAAAGTCTAATTTAATGATTTTCTTTCACTATGGTTTATATTAATTTATAATATTAATGATATTTACCTAAGAAAGCTTTGCTTAGTCTAAAGTGACTAAGATTTTCTCCTATGTTTTATCTTAAAAGTTTTAAAGTTTTGGCTTTTACATTTATGTCTGTGATTCATTTTAAATTATATTTTGTGCATCGTGAAGAATCAATATTCATTTTTTCCCATATGGACAACCAGGTATTTCAGCATGATTTATTTATTGAAGAGACTTTCCTTTTCCCAAGTGAATTACCTTGGCACCTTCTTCAAAAAACATTGGCCATATATGTACGGGTCTGTTTCTACACTTTTATTTTTACTTTTTAAGTTTCCATTTTAATTCCAGCTAATTAAAATACAGTGTTATGTCACTTTCAGGTGTACAGTATAGCAATTCAGCAATTTCATGCATCACCCAGTGCTTATCACAAGTGCACTCCTTAATCCTCATAGCCTATTTAACCCATCCCCCCCCCCCTTCTTCCCTCTGGTAACCATCAGTATGTTCCCTATAATTTAGAGTCTGTTTCTTGATTTCTCTCTGTCTCTCTCATTTTTTCTTTTTTCTTATTTGTTTTGTTTCTTAAATTTCACATATGAGTAAAATCACATGGAATTTGTCTTTCTTTGAGTAATTTCACTTAGCATTATACTCTTTAGCTCCATCTCTTTTGTTGCAAATGGCACAATTCCATTCTTTTTTATGGCTGAATAATCCAGTGTGTGTGTGTGTGTGTGTGAGTGTGTGTATGTGTGTGTGTACAGTCCACTTCTTTATCTGCTCATCAACCGGTGGACACTGGGCTGGTTCTAGATCTTGCCTATTGTAGATAATGCTGCTATAAACATGTGTATCCCTTTGAATTAGTGTTCTTGTATTTTTTGGGTAAATACCGACTAATAAAATTGCTGGATCATAGGGTAGATCTATTTTTAACTTTTTGAGGAAGCTCCAGAGTGCTGCACCAGTTTGCATTTCCACCAATAGTGCTCGAGTGTTCCTTTTTCTTCACAGCCTCACCAGCACCTGTTGTTTCTTGTGTTGTTATCTTAGCCATTCTTACAGGTGTGAGATGATAGCTCATTGTAGTTCTGCCTGTGTTTTCTTCTAGGATATCTATGGTTTCAGGTCTCACATTTAGGTCTTTAATACATTTGGACTTTGTATTTGTGTATGGTGTAATAAAGTGGTCCAGTTTTTTTCTATTGCATGTTGCTGTCCAGTTTTGCCAATACCATTTGTTGAAGAGACTGTCCTTTCCCATTGGATATTCTTTCCTGCTTTGTCAATGATTAATTGATCATATAGTTGTGGTTTACTTCTGGGTTTTCTATTCTGCTCCATGTATCGATGTGTCGGTTTTTGTACCAGTACCATACTGTTTTGTTGACTACAACTTTGTAATATAACTTGAAGTCTGTAATTGTGATGCCTCCACCTTTGCTTCTCTTTTTCAAGATTGTTTTGGCTATTCAAGGTCTTTTCTGGTTCCATACAAATATTAGAATTGTTTGTTCCCTTGTTTTCAGACTTTAAAGTATTCTCATAATTTATACATCTACCTTTTCACCAATACTACACTGTCTTTATTTCGATAACTTTAGAATATGCCTTGAAATTAGGAACTGTACATCCTTAAACTATGTTCTTTTTTTGAAAAATAGGTTTAACTTTTCATTTAATTTTAGATATAGCTTGCCAATTTCTAAAAGTGAGCCTACCTGAATTTTAGCTGGACTGGTGGTACTAAACCGACAGATAAACTGAATAGATAGATAATTATCTTCATAGAGTCTTCAAATCCATGTCTCTCCTTTATTTAGGTCTCCTTAAATTTGTCTCAACCATGTTCTCTTCTTTTCAGAACAGATGGTTTGCAATTAATTTCATAAAATTAATTCCCAAATACTTCACGTTTTTAGTGTCCTTGGAAATGACTTTTTAAAATTTCATTTACAGTATATAAAACTCTGATTTTATTAACCTTGTGTCCTGCAACTTGGAAAAATTCACTTATTCTAATAATTGGTTTTTAGGTTCCTGTACATTTTCTAAGTAAAATAGACGTGTCATCTGCAAGTAGAGAAGCTTTACCTCTTTATTTCTGATAAAATTTTTCTTGTCTTTTTTGCCATGTCTATAGCATACAATGTTGAATAGAAGCTGCGAGAGCAAGCCTCTTTGCCTGTCTTCAGGTTTCAGAGAGTACCATTGGATTTACTCAAGGAAGTATGTTAGCTGTAGATTTCTAATAAATACCTTTCTCTGATGGGAAAATTCCCTTCTATTCCTAGTTTTCTGAAAGTTTTTTTTGTTTTGTTTTTGCATTTTTGTTTGTTTTTGTTTTTGTTTTTACCATGAATGGATGGTGAATTCTATCAAATTTTCTTCTGCTTCTACTGAACAATAGCATGATTTTTCTCCTTTATTCTGTTAATATGTCAAAATACACTGATTGATTTTATTAATATTAATGTAACTGCATTCCTGAGATAAATCCCACTTGATCATGATGTGTTATCCTTTTTAAATATTGTAGGATTCAGCTACTAGCATTTTGGAAGAATTTTTAACACCAAAATTGATGGGGCTATTAGGTGTTTTTGTTTTTATTTTTGTGTTTAATGTCCTTGTCTGGTTTTGTTATCAGGATAAAATTGTAAATGTTCCCTCCTCTTCTATTTGCTGAAAGCATTGTTATTAAATTTATATCATTTCTTCTTTAGATATTGGGTAGAATTCACCAGTGAAAACCATGTGGAATTAGTGTTTTCCTGATGGGAAGGTATTTAATGACCAGTTCAATCTCTTTTACTTATATAGGGCTCTTCAGATTATCCATTTTTCTCTTGAGTGAGCTTTGGTAATTCATGAGAAAAATTATCTACAATTACTGGGGTGCCTAGGTGGCTTAGTCAGTTAAGCGTACGACTCTTGATTTGAGCTCAGGTCATGATCTCATGGTTCATGGGATCAAGCCCCATGTCGGGCTTTGTGCTGACAGTGCAGACCCTCTTGGGATTCTCTCTCTCCCTGTTTCTCTGCCTCTTCCCTGCTCATGTCCTCTCTCTCTCTCTCTCAAAATAAACAAACATTTTTTAAAAAAATTACCTACAATTACCTATAATTCAGACACTATCTCTTTGTAGATAGCATCTTATGTCACAAGTAGAAGCTCACTTCCACAAGACCACCACCCACTCCCACTTCAGAAAGCCTAGGTTCTCACTTGTGCTTTTGACTGCCTAGTTGTAGATCCAAGGTTCTAATGACCCCCTCCTTGACTTCAATTTGGTAGAGCTGTAATCTGAAACTGGGTTTACCTCCTGGTAGACATCAAGCCAAAAGACACAACCAAGCCCAAGAATGGAAAAGGAAGGATTTTACTTGCAACAAATAAGGAGAAATGGGGATATTTCCCAACATCTCCCCAACCAATAAAATTAGGAAGTTTTAAGCTAAGGACACATCATATTCATAAAGAGGGTTGGCAAAGGAGAAGTCAGTGTAAAACTGGGGCAAAAGTTATCCTAAGTTGACAGAATTCAAGTCCTAGTTGACTGAAGTATTGAGAGCCTGCAGAAGTCAGTAGCAGTTCTCTGCCTCCAGTTAGTTTAGTGTTTGAGTGCTCAAATAGGTTTGAATCCTGCAAAAATCACTGAAGAATGTGTGCTAGGTCAATCTTTACTTTTGAACAGCACAGTTTTACCACTGATGCAGTTAGGCTATCTCTTGGCCTGGTAGAGACTTAAGTTTTTACATTCCCTTTGCTTCCTTAAAATCCCTAACTACTGAAGTTTTTGCATTTCTGTGTAATTCCAGCACCTGTAGGAAGTTCTGAAAGTTTTCGTGGGCAAGTAAAGCCAGGTGGGCATAGATCATAAAAATAGCCAGGGGCCTAAAAATGACTTTTCTTGTGTCCTGGAAGCTATGTCTCATCTTTGTTTTGCTGAGGACCCCTAACTCTGCTTACAGAGGAGCTCTCTGAACTTGGGAAAATGCTTACTTACCTTTACCAATTTATTAAAGAATATAATGAAGAATCCAGATGGAGAAATACCCAAGGCAAGGTCTAGGAGGGTCTCAGCTCAGGAGCTTCTGGCCCCAGGGAGTTGGGGATGCCACCTCCTGGTGTAGATATGTTCACCAGCCTGGTAGCTCACCAGATACTATACTATTGGATTTTTATGGAGGCTTACTCTCATAAGCATGATTAATTATTAGCTTTGTTTCTAGCCCCCTCTGCTCTGTGCAGGATGAGGAAACTGCCATGCTCCTAATCATGGCGTGGTCTCTCTGGTGACCAGACCTCATCCTGAAGCTCACCCAGAGTCACCTTAATAGAACAAAAGTTGCTCCTACTGCTCTTAAGACTAGAATTTAGGGCGCCTGGGTGACTCAGTCAGTTGAGTGTCTGACTGCAGCTCAAGTTACGATCTCATGGCTGATGAGTTCGAGCCCCATGTCAGGCTTTGCACTTACAGTGCAGAGCCTGCTTTGGATTCTCTGTCTCCCTCTCTCTCTGTGCCTCTCCCACTCGCACACACACACACACACACACACACTCTCTCTCTCTCTCTCTCTCTCAAAAATAAATAAACATCAAAAAAAAAAAAGACTTAGAAATTTACAAGGGTTGGGGCGCCTGGGTGGCTTAGTCGGTTAAGCGTCCGACTTTTGCTTGGGTCATGATCTCGCGGTTCGTGGGTTTGAGCCCCGCGTCGGGCTCTGTGCTGACTGACAGCTCAGAGCCTGGAGCCTGTTTCAGTCTGTGACTCCCTCTCTCTCTGAGCCTCCCCTGCTCACGCTGTCTCTCTCTCTCTCCTAGAAATAAATAAAACATTTTTAAAAAAAAAGAAATTTACAAGGGTTTTAGAAGCCTTATGTCAGGAACTGGGGCAGATACCAATATAAATATCCTCTATTATCTCACAGTGTCCTTCAATGAATTTGTCCATTTTATCTAAATTGTCTAATTTGTTCACGTTATTATTCCTAATATTCTCTTACTATCCTTCAAAATCTGCATGACTTGTATGGAAAATTCCACTTTCAGTTCCAATATTGCTAATTTGGTTTTAATCTTTCAATTGTCTTGATTAATCTAGAACTTCATCACTTGTCTTTTCAAAAATTCATTTTTTTGACTGTTAGTTTTCTTTATTTTTGTCTATCTTTTATGTCATTGATCTCTGCTCTTTATTATTCCCTTTTTTCTACTTACTTGGCTTTTAGTTTGTTCTTCTTTTTCTAGTTTATTACACCAGCATCTTTTTTTGTCTTCCAAGTTTTTATTTAAATTTCAGTTATTTAACATACAGTAACATATTAGTTTGGGGCATGGAATTCAGTGATTCATCACCTACAACACCCAGTGCTCATCACAAGTGCCCTCCTTAATACTCATCACCCATTTATCCTATCTCCCACCCACCTTCCCTCCAGCAACTCTCAGTGTGTTCAGTATAGTTAAGAGTCTGTTTTCTGGTTTGCACCTCTCTTTCTCTCTTTTTTCCCCCATGCTAAGTGAAATAAGTCAGAGAAAGACAAATACCATATGATTTCACACCTATGTGGAACTTGAGTTGGAGTCTTAAGTTGTTGATTTCTAATACAGGCAATAAGCTTTAAATTTTCCTCTAAGAAAATTAGGTGTAGCAACATGGATGGACCTTGAGGGTGTTATGCTGAGCGAAATAAGTCAGGCAGAGAAGGACAAATATCATATGTTTGCACGTATAGGAGGATTAGGAGGAACTTGACAGAGGAACAAGGGGGAGAAGAAGGGCGGAAATGGTGGGGGAAAGGGAGAGAAGCAAACCATGAGAGACTCTTGAATGCTGACAAAAACTGAGGACTGATGGATGTGGGGGGAGGGGGGGATGGGCATGGAGGAGGACACTTGTGGGGATGAGCACTGAGTGTTATGTGGAAACTAATTTGACAATAAACTATTAAAAAAATAAATAAATTAATTAAAAAAAAAGAAAATTTAGTTGTCTCCAGAAATTTTGATGCATAGTATTTTTATTATCATTCATTTCAAAATATTTTACATTTCCCTTGTTTCTTATTTGACTCATGGATGATTTAGAAAAGTGTGTTCAATTTCCAAATACTTAGGGTTTTTACTAAACATTTTATGTATATTTTGCAGTTGTTGGGTATTCTATAAATATAAATTAGGCCATGGTAGAAAATTGTGTTGTTTAGATCCTCTCTGGTCTTACTTACTCTTTTCTTTCTTTTATGCATCCAATATTTTATCATTTGCTGACAGAAGTCTTGGGCTTTTTAAACTTCTACTATGTTGTCTATTTCTCTCTTTAATTCTTTCATTCTATGTGCCCTTAAGCACACAGAATCCCCAAGTAGGATTTTTAACTCATTGAAAAAGATGTGAAACCCTTCATAACCCATAGGAAGCATTCTGGAAATATTAGCTACTTCTAAACTAACACTGTTCATTTACTCAATAAACTAACAATCTCTATTCCAGCCTTACAAGGATATTAAAATCATTCCTTAGAAGAGTGCTAATAATTTGCTAATAGTCAAATCCAGGGTCCCTGCACCTGCACCTTATTCTAGAATATTCTGCCGCATTTGACACTGCTGATCATCATTTCTTTCTTAAAATCTTTTCCCTTGTTTCTGTTGATGTATATCCTCTTTATTTTGTCATCTCTCTCCCTAATCCACTTGTGTCCTATCTGCTTCACAATAAAAGCTGTTCCCTTACAGGATCCAGGGACATCATAGGGGCATCTGGGTGGCTCAATCAGGTAAGCATCTGAATCTTGGTTTTGGCTTAGGTCATGAACTCGAAGTTTGAAGTTTGTGGGATCAAGTCCTGCATCAAACTCTCCACTGGCAGCACAAGGCCTGCTTGGGATTTTCTCTCTTCCTCTCTCTCTGCCCCCTCCTCCATGCTTGCACTCACTCTCTCTCAAAATAAATAAATAAACATTAAAGAAAAAAACTTTTCTTGTTTGAAACTTCTTATTTTTATTATTTTATAAACCCTTGATTATTTTTATCTCAACCGCCACCTCTGTGCATACAGTACCCACATCTTTATCTCCAACTCTGAACTTTCTCCTGATTTTAGATCCATATTGTCAACTGCTTGATAAATATGACCTCAAGGTACAATTCCAGGACTCCAAATGACATATGTCTAAGTACAAATTCATTAACTTGACAACTGCCCTGAAACTATTAATTGAGTTGAATTATTCATCTATGTTGTTTGATATAACCAACTTCTCAGTCACTCAAGTTGAAGAAGGCAAGAACATATATAGTGGTTAGGACTATAGGCTCTAGAGCCAGATTCTTTGAGTTTGAGACTGCTCTCTGAATTCAATGCCCCCCCCCCCACTTTATAGTTGGGATAGTAATAGTACCTAAATCTTAGCATTGTTGGGGGGGTTAACTGAGAAGTTAGTACGCCATAGATTTTTTAATTTGTCCATGCTTCCTGTATCCAATCAGTGCCATAGCCTGGCAATTTGAGCTCTTTGTCTTTTCAATAAATACCATTTGTCATGAGCATGCCATGAGACACACACACTTTCCACAGTGTCAGCTTTATTCAATCATAAAGCAAAGTTAATCACAATGATAAAGCAGGCTTGGGATTCCAAACTCAATGACATTTCACCATGTGATTAAATTTGGCTTCTTACACAGCACACAGGGTAGAACATAAGACAAACCACACAACTGACAAGATAACAGATGGGTGTAGAAAGTTAAAGAACCAAATGTGAAGTGAGTCTGTGGGCACACAGTTGACATAAGGCCTCAGTCCAGTCCAGGTCACCTCTTGGCACTTCCTGCTCATTATGTTCAAGCAGGGAAGGATCACAGTTCCGTTGGGAGATCAGTCAGGCTGAGCCTTTGATGGCAGTTGCCTTTTGTAAGCAATTAGACATAAAGAAGTCAAGTCTGAAGAGTCTGAGAGTTTGCTACAAAAATCTTCCCCTTTTTAAAAGAATTTAATTGGTTTTGGGACCCTGCAGAACCTTCTTTGCTTCTGCTTGTTATCAGTTCTGGGGTGTGAGCTGATGCTGGTCCCGGTGAGACCTCGTAGCTGCAGTACCTTTAACTTCTTGTGTCATTGCCTGACACGGGCTCCTGCTTGACAGGAGAGATTCCATTTTCCTCTCTACACCGTTGTCATTGTCATTAGTATTACTGTAGCATTTTCTTTTAAAACTAAAATTATACTATACTAGAACAATTTAATAAAATTTCCTTCAATTTTCTTTTCTTTCGTTTTGCGAATTAGAAAAAAAATAACATCCAGAATTAAAGAATTTGAAAAATGTTTTACTTACAGCAAGAAAATGGTAGTTTGCCTAAGTTCACTTTATGAGACTTCAGACAATATTAGTATGAGAGAGACAAATATGAGATGTAAAAAGTGCATTAGTAAAAGGTTTTAAGACATTGCTATGGGGATATTTCATGCTGTTTTGATAATGTGATTTTCTTAGCACAATAATTAAATTTACACTGAGATGTGATGTGAGACCATCATGGTTTAGGGAGGATTATGAGTTTCACAGATTACATAGAAATGACTCAGTAGCCTAACTAATGAAATAAGTACATATTTTACACCACAATACCCCAGCTGAATATAAATATCATTTAAATAGGAATAGATACCAAGTCGCAACTTGATCATTTTCCATCTGAAAAAAGTGACTGGGCAGCTATTTAAAAAAAATTGAGTTTGTTAAATAAAAAGTAACATTAACACATTTCCTTTACTTCTTTATGAAAATACTTATAAGCCCATCCCAATTACTTAAAAATAGTGATTCTCAGCCTGCCTGCACATTACAGTCACCTAGGTAGTGTTTTAAAATCCCAGTGTCATACCCTGGTCAATTAAATCGGGATTTCTGGGACAGAGACCTAGGCATCAGCATTTTAAAAAGTACCCAGACAGGGGTGCCTGGGTGGCTCAGTTAGTTAAGCGTCCAACTTCGACTCAGGTCATGATCTCACGCTTAATGGGTTCTAGCCCCACATCCGGCTCTGTGCTGACAGCCCGCTCAGAGCCTGGAGCCTGTTTCAGTCTGTGACTCCCTCTCTCTCTGACCCTCCCCTCCTCACGCTGTCTCTCTCTCTCTCCCTCTCTCCTAGAAATAAAAAAAACATTTGGGGAAAAAAAGAAATAAATAAAAGCATAAAAAATTAAATAAAATGAAAGTCCCCAGATGATTTCAATATGGCAAATTCAGAACAGCTACATTTTCAGTACTTGATGAGCCTTCTTTTACCCCTGTGAGTGGTTACTCATCTGCAATTTGGAAACCATCTTAAATGAATCACAAAAAGAAGTTGTCATTGTAAGTTACCAGAGTAGAGTAGCTGTCCAGGTGATGAAAGAAAGAGAGGAAGGAAGGAAGGAAGGAAGGAAGGAAGAAAAGATAACAGTTGCTGCTCTAAAGTGGTAACTCTTGAAACTGAAGTAGTCTGGATGGTTCCTGGGATAGCAAGAGACAAAAGAAACTGACCTTAAGTAAATTACCATGAGTAGGCAAAGAATACATGTTTGACGCCTAAAGGACCTGTACCAAATCCCAATTGTGACAACCTAACTGGTAATATGACAATAAACAAATCACTAGATTTCTCTGAGCCTCTCAATTTCTTCAAGTATAAAAGGGCATAATGCTTTTGTTATGGAGGTATTATGAAAATCATATAAATAAGCCATAAAGCCACTTTGCGTGATTTCTGGAACTGCAGTAGATAGTCAACAAAGGATATTTCCAATTTTTCTTTTATCCTATCCCTGTGCCTTCTCTATTCTCTATTCCTTGTTACTTGTTAATTGAGTTTATTCAATTTAAATTAATCCATCAATGATCAGAGTGGACCATTTGATATCTGTCCCTTGGACACAGCCTGACTGACACTTTGGTAGACCTGTTCCTGACAACCATCACACTACTCTAGCCCTCAAGCCACCTATGATCTGGAAATCAGATGAAAATGAGATAGAACTTTCTTCAGAATTCCCAAACTGTGTTTCCTAAAACTCTAGTGTCTTACAAAATGTTTGTGGTGTGCCGCACACCAAAAAAAGTTTACAGTAAAACAAACAAACAAACAAACAAACAAACTAGGGGAAGCAGTATACTGCGGCCCGGTTTCGGCATACTGAAACTTCAGAGAAGTAGAAGAAACTACAGTAGAAATATGCCTTTAACCCATAATACCCTAATTTTAATTGACCACCCTCCCCCCAAGGCACCAATTAACAGCTTTAGTGGACTAAGTCCAAGGGGCACAGCTTGAGAAATTCTGCTGAAGAATATTATTGATGACTAGTGAAAAGTCATTTTTAACTTGCTCTCCCTTGTCATTAGAGAATGACCCACTCCCAGCCAATTCCAATGAAGGGAAAAAGCCTAAAAGCTGTGGGGGAAGTTTTAAAGTAATTTTTTAGGTGAAATGTTAAAGTATAGATTATGGTTAAAAGTGTCATCAGGATTATGGCTACTTCTGCTATTGAATTTTTCTTAGAACTTTAAAGTATTACGTGTAAATATAGTACCTAATATGTTCCCCAGCAAGACATCTTCTCTGTATGGCAAAAATTATACAACTGAATTCACTGTTTTCTCATTTTGCAATCTAAAAATAAATAAAGAAGACAATATAAAAGAGAGGAGATCTAAAAGAAGTGGAATGTTTACACGTCCTATCAAATATAATAAAATGTGTTAGGGTTGCCAAATATAATGCAGGACACCAACTTAAATTTGAATTTTAGATAAACAATGAATACTTTTGTCAGAATAAGCATTCTAGACATACTTAGAAAGTATTCATTGCTTATCTGAAATTCAAATTTAAATAGGCATTCTCTATTTTTTTATTCATTAAGTCTGGCAATCTGAATGTGCTAAATATCTAAACTGCATTGAAAATGACATGCATAGAATAAAGGCAATGAAAATAGATATTTTAGCTTTCAAATATTGACATGCCACAATTAAAAAGAGAAAGGGAAAGGGAATGAGGCAACTTTGATTTTTTGCAAACAGATGATATAAATTAGTATCTATCTAAGAATTCAAAATAGTTTATTTGGCAATGACTTAAGACAGCAATATTTAAGGGCAAAAATGGATAACTAATAAGTAAATCAATTAAATTTTACAGAAACTGTTTCAGGAAATGGAGACTAATAGTGTGAGAAATCACTACAAAAACTATTCGAAATTGCATTTTTTTAAAATCCTAAACCTATGAACAGGTAAACCTATAAACAGTAAAATTCCTTGAGCATAAATTAAAGAAAACCAAGGAAGATATTCACATGCAAAAAGAAAACATGAACTTCATTATAGTTGAGTCAACATTTGAGAATTGTACTGTCAAGTGTTTTTAAAAATAAAAAAGAAGGGGGATATCTGGGTGGCTCAGTTGGTTAAGCCTCTAACTTTGGTTCAGGTCATGGATTTAAGCCCCACATTGAGCTCTGTGCTGACAGCTGAGAGCCTGGAGCATGCTGCAAATGTTGTCTCCCTCTCTCTCTGCCCCTCCCTGCTAGCACTCTCTCTCTCTCTCAAAATAAATAAACATTAAAAAAATTTTTTTAAATAAAAATAAAAAAGAAGAGGTGCCTGGCATCTGATTCTTGATTTTGGCTCACAGTCATGAGATCAAGCCTAGCACTGGGCTCCATGCTGAGCATGGAGCTTGCTTAAGCGTCTCCCCTCCTCTCCCTCTGCCTGTCCCCTAATCTATTTAGATGGATAGATGATAGATAGATAGATAGATAGATAGATGATAGATAGATAGAGAGTAAAATATATATGTACATTATAATTTATTATAAACATAATAGATTTTTCCTTTATATTTAAATTAGCAAGATATGCAGTAATCAGAAATTTTTTGAAAACTAAATTATATCAATTGCATTGATTGTCATTTTATCTCAATATTTAGATGCATCAAATATATATCAACAGAATTTTTATACTATCTAACTAGTGGGAAAAATGAACACAGAATATAACTGACAATTTGCTTTGTCCTTGTTAGAAAAGATCATTTTTTAACAACCAAAATTAAATTGTTTCTTAATAGCTCTTAAGCAAATGCAGACATCACCCCCTCACACATACCACCACCAAATATTTTCTTTAGATCCACGGTTAAGCCTAATGATCTTTATGTAAAATAAATATTGCCTTAATAACACCAAAAATTGTTTCTTTTTTTTTTTACTTTTTTCATAAGTTCCTAATACATCAAATAATTGTGATTTCATCTTTTTCAGTAGTTTTGTCAAAATTAATTAAATTACTGATTTTAGGGGTACCTGGGTCTGAGTATCCAACTTCGGTTCAGATCATGATCTCATGGTTTATGGGTTCGAGCCCTACATCGGGCTCTGCGCTGACAGCTCAGAGCCTGGAGCCTGCTTCAGATTCTGTGTGTGTCTCTGTGTCCCTCTCCTGCTCACACTCTGTCTCTCACTCGCTCTCTCAAAAATAAATAAACATTTTAAAAAGTTTTTTTTAATTTAAAAAAATGCTAATTTCAGGGGCACCTGGGTGGCTCAGTCAGTATATGCATCTAACTCTTGATCTCTGCTCAGATCTTGATCTCAGTCATGAGTTCAAATCCCACGTTGGGCTCCACACTGGGCGTGGATCCTACTAAAAACCAACAAAAAAACCAACAAATAAAATACTGATCTCATACTCTGATAATATTTTATGTAATTTTTTTAATATGTAGAAAATTAGTAGCCTTATGATACATTTAACCTTTCTAACCATATAAATCTATAAAATGTGAATT
>NW_027531917.1:10234784-10273726 GCF_008692635.1 Crocuta crocuta | reverse complement strand
TTCCTTTTTTTTTTTTTTTTTTTTACTTATTTACTTTGAGAAAGAGAGAGAAAAGCAGAGGGGCAGAGAGAAGGGGAGAGTGAATCTCAAGCAGACTCCATGCTGTCAGCACCAAGCCCAATGTGGGGCTCCAACTCATGAACCCTGAGAACATGACCTAAGCCGAAATCAAAAGTCAGATGTTTAAACTACTGAGCCACCCAGGCACCCTTATTATTGGCCTTCTTATTCATTGAACCATCTTTGTTTTCTTGATTTGTTTTTTCATAGTTGATTATTTCATGAATAAGCTAAACTTACCCTAAGAACATTTTCATTTGTTTCAAACGTGTTTAGAACATGTAGTAGCTCCTCAATAAGTATTGCTTTTGTATATTAATCAAAAACATTTATACTATTTCTGACAAAGTTTTGCATTATGGAAAAACAGTTCCTGCAATAGCTCTAGAAAAGCTACTTATAATATGTTAGAATATTCGGTAGGAAGGAGATGATGAGTTGTCCTGATCTGCCTAATTGCCAAGTGTGAAGAATTACAGAAACCCAGAGTTACCCTACTAAATCTTATTTGTTCTATTTTTAAAAATTTTTATTTGGATCTAGTTATCTTATTTGTCCTTAAAGTGAAAGCTGCAAGAAGAAAATGAGCCTTCTGTCATGTGTTGTATACTTCACGATGACACTAAACTGACACCTTCCCCTGGCCAGGGTGCCACCCTCACTTTTGACGTTTTTGTTGGCCTCAAAATGTTATCTATGGCATTGGTTCCTGTGAAGGAAATTCATTTTATAGTTCAAAATTAAGAGCTGGGTTTGTGACTCCTCAAACAACTCAACTCCGAGTTGAAAGCATTGAGAAAGAACAATTATGCTATTGCCTCCTGGACCAGAGAGCTTAACTTCTTCTAAATTCAGAGTGTATCTTATCTAAACCTATCTAGAAATATGTGTGCTTTGTCATTCTGGCTGAGTTGTAAACCCTTTGAAATTGCCTCAGAGCAACCACTTCATAGGTGGTAGGAGTTCATTAAACATTTAGAGACAAAGACTTAGAAATTAAACACATCTTTCTTTTGTTTACCACAAGGACCTCTCACCAGTCCAGGCCAATTTTCTGGGCTTTCCTTTCCTCCTTGAAGCAGAATCCAGGAATTCAAAAGATTTTCTTTCCCCCCAGTACCCACAGAACCCCTTTGAGATTCTTTTCCCCTAAAATTGATTTCATCGCAGAACAAAATGATCACAGTTCTCTACTTATTTATTTCTCTTTCTTTTTTTTTTTAAATATTTTTATTTATTTCTAGGAGAGAGAGAGAGAGAGACAGCGTGAGCAGGGGAGGGTCAGAGAGAGAGGGAGACACAGAATCTGAAACAGGCTCCAGGCTCTGAGCTGTCAGCACAGAGCCCGACGCGGGGCTCGAACCCACGAACCGCGAGATCATGACCTAAGCGAAAGTCGGACGCTTAACCGACTAAGCCACCCAGGCGCCCCATATTTCTCTTTCTTAAAGATTTAGATTAACTCTTCTCAAAGAAGTGAGACCAAGGGAAGGGGGGCATCCAAAAAGGCTGGCACTATAAAAATCAGTTCGATTAATTTCTTCTGGGACTGCCTTGATACAGTCCGACGAATACAAAGTGACCCAGAAAGGAAGAATTAACCACATTTCAAAGAGATTGGGGTAATATCTGTGCCAATTGCCCAAAATATCATGGTCATCAGGTTTTCTGATCTGGTTTTCTCTCTGCCCTGAAAGTACACGAAAGTGTTCAACCTCTTTCAGAAATATTCTAATGGCAAATATGCATTAAAATGCTATAAGAGGAGCCTGGGTGACTTGTTTGGTTAAGCATTGGACTCTTGATTTCAACTCAGGTCATGATCTCACAGTTGGTGAGCTGGAGCCCCACATTGGACTCCATGCTGACGGTGTAGATGGAGGCTGCTTTGGATTCTCTCTCCCTCCTTCTCTCTCTGCTTGTCCCTTGCTCACACTCTCTCAAAATAAATAAACTTTAAAAAATAAATTAAATTAAATGCTATAAAATTGTTCACAAATATTAGATAAAAATGTGCTGTAGCCCAGATTTTCGTTCTGAATCTTCTCTTCGGCTGAGTAAGCATTGGGCTAAAGTAAATTAGTGCTAAGGTTCTGATGTCATTTACGTACCCTGATCACAAAAATACCAATAAAACTTATCAACGTGGAGTAATCAATAATTTAATTCTTCAACATTATCTATTACTTAGATTTTGCTGACATAGTTCGGGGTAATTGTCCCCTCCCTGAAATTCCTTTGGCCACCTACCCCAGCTCACCAGAGCCTCCAAATCCACTCCACTCACAATATCTAATACCACCTTACTTTAATACCAGTTCAAGCTTTCTCCTCAGAAATTGGCAATAGGGCAGAGAGATACTGAGTCAGTTAACTGCTAGATGAAGCAGGCCAGTTGAATGGAAAAGTTATACAACACTGGAGCCAGAACTTCATGCTGGTTGAAAAGCAAACAGAGAAAGTTAATAAAGAAAAGAGCAAAGGTAAATATAGATGAGAGCTACTTGAATCTGGAAAGAAAGTAAGATGATTCCCTTTCCATTTCCCTTTTGGTCCCCTGAGTGGCCAATTGTACTTTATTTCCTGACCAGGTGTGATATAGTCACTTGTTCTAATGACCTGCCTTTTCTTAACCTGACTTGATTGGATTTCTTTTTCTTTTTTATTAATAAGTCATGCCCTTCATAAATTCATCTAACTTCAATTGATAACATATTAATTCAGTTAATAACATGCAATTATCAAAACTGTGAATTTGTGACCTATGTTTTTATGTAATATGCTACATTACATGATCTCTAAAAGATGTTCCAAAAGCTGTTTAATAAACATTTCCTATATTTTTTGCACTATTGACTTACTTTTTCATATCAGTCAAAAGGAGGTTGCTAATGTTGATTTGTGAAGTAGGAGAATGGAAATTGTACAATTGAACTGGACCATACAAAGCCAAAGCAAGATGTGGGACAGTATGCAATTTCATTCTGGCCCTTCCATACATGCATGGAGGGACATATATTCCAGGGGCAGTAGATGATAATAATGTCTTTAGGAGACAAGTGACAACATAACCTATGAGTAATATAAGTTTTGCAAGACATTTTGAGGATACTAAACAAACAGAATTAACACACATGCCAAATATTATACCCACAAAACACTAATTTTAGATAGCCTGTACAAATAGAAAATTTAGCCAGGAGAAATCAAGGCAGGGAATATCTATGTACCCATGAAATGTTCTTCAAGTCAATGCCAACAGGCTATTGACTAAGGCTAGACCTACCCAGGTTAGAGATACATCAGCTGAAACTGCTAACACTCTACTTTCCCTGAGCCACCCTGCATCTCAGATGACCTTGCAGATTATCTATCAATGAAGTCTTTTAGGGACTTCATATTATTTCCTCCTCTTGTTAGACAGAGTAGGACATCAAGAGAATGTTACATAATTCAGAACTATTACATAATTCGCTTTTGAATTGTTTTTTTCTCCCACTTTTGTGAGCTTTTTTCCATTCAAAGGGGAAAATTGATTGCTAAGTATGGCATTTTATTTCTATTATATGTTAAGCTTCTGTTTTGATAGAAAAATAATGGTCTGTCACATGGACATTTTTTGTATTATAATTTCTTCTCATCATTTTATGACAATTGACATGTGACAGAACGTGGTAGATAAGTTAAATTTTAAGTTGATGACAACCCAAAAAACAAAAACAAAAAACCCTTCACTTCATTAGTGATATAAGAATTAAAATAAATGTTTATTGATGAATTAGATTATCTTACAAACTTTTTAAAACTCAAGATAAAAGACAGCTCTACTTTAACAGGGCTAAGAAAATCTTTGAAATACATTAACTCATATACTCTTTTTTTAAATGTTTATTCATTTTTGAGAGAGAGAGAAAGAGAGTGCATGCATGCACAGGCAGGAGCAGAGAGAAAAAGGGGTCGAGGATCAGAAGTGGGCTCCATTCTGACAGCAGACAGCCCAATGTGGGGTTCAAACTCACAAACCCTGAGATCATGACCTGAGCTGAACTCTGACATCTAACCGGCTGAACCACCCAGGTACCCAAACTCATATACTCTTAATTAATTTTTTGGCTTGCTGAATCTGCAAATGGAGTTTGCTTCCAGAATTATTCACATGATTTTTTTACTTTAAAACTCCTGCTACAGTACAGATCATTAAAATATTAACCTGTCTATTCTAGCAGTAATAAAATTTAAATAGGAATGGGTTAAATCATGTTTGTTTAAAGCACTCAGGTTTATGGTTTTTGAGCTCTTTTTGAGCAAAAAGATCAAATATGCTGGAAATGAGTGTCTAAGAAATAAATAGAAATTTTAGCTATATTTAGTGCCCTGAGTATTATTGCAGACATTCTACCACAGTCACATGATACGACTAAATTTTGTTTTAGAAAACCTGTTATACTTTAGATGTGTAGATCTATGCAAAGTAAGCAGTGACAGAAGTGGATAGAGTCTGGAAGATTCTGAATGGGCTCCTATACCAACATCAAGTCCTTCTGACAATGTAGAGGCACCAGAAATGAAAGAAGAGGTCATCCATATCCATTACTCAACCACTACCTTCCTCCTCTGTTCCTAGTTCTTTCCATTTGGCTCATGTGAACAGTCAGGAAGCAGTCTCTACATTTTGAAATCCCCCTTACACCCACTGACTCCCTCGTCCTCACTGCCACACCAGATTCCAGATTCATTCTCAGCTCCCATAGAACCCCTCACACTTTGGTTTCATCTAACACTTACCATACCACATGAAAAGTTGACTCTTTTCTTGTTCCTTTCATACTCTAACTGAAAGTTTCTTAAGGGCAGTGACTAAAATTTTTTTTAATCAAAATTGTGTTACCAGTATAGAGCCTAGTATCTAGGAGGCCTACAATAAAATGTTTGTCAAGTATTTATTGAAATATTACATACTAGGTATTGTTCTTGGCACTGAAGTTACAACATTGAACCAAAATTCTAGATCCTTGTTTTCATGAATCTTACATTCTAACAAAGGAAACAGATAATGCATAAGTAAAAAACTAAGAATTTCAGAGGGGGATAAATATTATGACAAAACATAATGTGAGAGTGTCTGAAACTTTAATGAGAAAGAACCAGTTCTTAAAAAAAATATGTTAAAAAAAAAAGAGTTGGGTGCTTAACCGAACCAACCTAAGCATCCCAAAGTGAATCTTTTAAAAATATGACTTTTCTGCTCTTCAGAATTGCCAATGATCTCCCATTGCACTTAAAAAAAAGTCTAGACCTTTATTCTCTAGGAAAGAAATTTCCAGGAAGAGGGAACAGTAAGTCAAAAGGCCATAACCTAAGAAGGTGCTTGATTTTATCAAGTAGCAAAACTAAGAAGGCCTGGGGTGCCTGGCTGGCTCAGTCAGTGAAGCATGAGACTCTCATGGGTTAGAACCCCACGTTGGGTATAGAGATTACTTAAAAATAAAATCTCTTTTAAAAAAAGTTAAAAAAAAACAAAAACCCTGAGAAGGCCTGTGTGGCCTCAAGAATTGTAAGCAGCATATGGGAATTGATACCATAGAAGACTGAAAATGTAAGCAAGAACCAATTCATAAGGTCCTTGAGGGCATGGGTGTTTTTAAAAGATTCACTTTGGGGTGCTTAGGTGGTTCGGTTAAGCACCAAACTCTTTTTTAAAATATAATTTATTGTCAAATTGGTTTCCATGTAACACCTAGTGCTCATCCCAACAAGTGCCCTTCTCAATGCCCATCACCCACTTTCCCCTCTCTTCCACCCCTCATCAATCCTCAGTTTGTTCTCAGTATTTAAGAATCTCTTATGGTTTGCCTCCATCCCTCTCTGAAACTTTTTTCCCTTCCCCTCCCCCATGGGCTTCTGTTAAGTTTCTCAAGATCTACATATGAGTGAAAACATATGGTATCTGTCTTTCTCTGACTGACTTATTTCACATAGAATAATACCTTTAAGGAGCCTGAAATTAAGTCCTCCATTAAGAGCAACCTCGGGCTGCATGTAGCCCCAGTTCCAGGAAAAGCTTCAGCTGAAGCCACCCTCGGACCACCCTCGGATCAGCCAATCCAAAGAAATGTGTAGCATTCCTGTGGTCTGAGTCAGGGCTGGGAACTGCAGGTAGTTACTCTGTACAAACTAGCCAATTACTCACCACTTGCCTAAAGCCCACGTAGGCCCTTTGAGCTTACCTCATAATTGGTCATTTTCAAAGGATTCTCAAAGGTCATGATTGGGTCCCACCAAAATGCCTCACAGATACTGAATGGTCAAAACTGTTACCATGAGGCTGTACAATTATGATTGGTGCTTATGTGATGATGCTATACGTACTACGTGTGCATCATAACACCCCCGTCCCTTACCCCATAAAAACCCCACTCGCTATTGTTCGGGGCTTCACCTTGCTGCCGCTGTGACGGTTAACGGGTGAGCCCCTGGTTGAGTTTGTAATAAGGACCCTTTTGTACTTGCATATGTGCCAGCTCCTTAGAGGCCTCTGGGGACTTGCGATTTGGGCATAACACCTTCTAGTTCCATCCATGTTGCTGCAGATGGCCAGATTTCATTCTTTCTCATTGCCAAGTAGTATTCCATTGTATAGATAAACCACATCTTCTTGATCCATTTGTCAGTTGATGGACATGTAGGCCTTTCCCATAATTTGCTATTGTTGAAAATACTGCTATGAACATTGGGGTACATGTGCCCTTATGCATCAGGACTCCTGTATCCCTTGGATAAGTTCCTAGCAGTGCTATTGCTGGGTCATAGGGGAGTTCTGTTGTTTTTTGAGGAACCTCCACACTGTTTTCCAGAGCAGCTGCACCAGTTTGCATTCCCACCAACAGTGCAAGAGGGTGCCCGTTTCTCCACATCCTCGCCAATATCTATAGTCTCCTGATTTGTTCATTTTAGAAGCATCCAACTCTTGATTTCAGTTCGGGTCATGATATTTGGAGAAAGCTATAGATTTCTGAGAGTTTATCCGTCCCCCTTTTCTAGAAGGAAATGTGTTTGGAGGTTTTGGGGTGAGGGTAGAGGTCTCATCTCAAACTGAGAGAGAGGAACTCCAAGGAGACTTCCCAGAGAGGTTCCTACAGTCTGAAGAGCTGAGGTTGGTGGGAGACCCATACCTAGAAAAGTATAAGGTTGGGGACTGTTGCTGGCCAGCTGCTTTGCCACAAACCCAGCAAAGGTGACTTCTTTGGAAATTGATCTTTATTGAGACGATGGACAAATAATCATTTTACAAATATTGGGTGAACTCCTATTATACATCTGGAACTGTTCTGGGAACTTAGAATATATCAATATCAACAAAACAGAGCTCCCTGTACTCAAATCAATTAGACAAAAACCATGAAATAATTATATGGAAGAGGAAATTATAAGTTCTAAAGAAAAATAAAACTGATGAGGTGGATGAAGGGATGGGGGTATCAGGAGAAGGAAGAAAGGTGAAGGCAGTTTGAAATATTACATAGAATGGTGCAAATTTAAAGCAAAGACTTAAAGGAGGTGATGGAGTTAATTAGCCAAGTGGTAATCTCAGGTAAGAGGGAGCAGCTAGAGCAGTTTCTTACTTGAGCATGAGTGCAAAACCTCTAGGGGCTTCAACACGCTCCCAAAATTTCTGATTCAGTGTTAGGGGAGGTGACAGGAATTTGTATTTCTAGAAGTTGTCACCTGATGTTGATGCTGCTGGTCCAGGAACTACACTTTGAGAATCCTTGAGCTAGAGGAAAGCCCCCCAGGTGGTAATGTGACAGATGTGTTCAGATGCTTCCCTGCGAGGACTGCTTAGAGAAGAGCTAGCTGGAGCCATTCTGGAAGAATTTTTAAATTTTTTTAATGTTTATTTTTGAAAGAGAGAGAGACAGAGTGTGAGTGGCAGAGGGGCAGAGAGAGAGGGAGACACAGAATCCAAAACGGACTCCAGGCTCTGAGCTGTCAGCACAGAGCCTGACACGGGGCTTGAACCCACAAACTGTGAGATCATGACCTGAGCCGAAGTCAGATGCTTAACCGACTGAGCCACCCAGGTGCCCCACCCTGGTGGGCTACAGAAAACCATGGGCTAAGGGAGAAAGAATTTTTGTGACAAATTGGACAAGATAATTGCTCAGCCTAAAAATCCTCACTTAACTCATGAAATTCACCCCTTCCTTCAAGATGCCATCTCCTACAGTTGTAATCTAAACTTATTTCCCAATTGGTGTCTTTATCATCTGACTTCAGCTACTTCTCTGCAAATATCCTCATTGTGCTTTTTCCACAAAAAGGTGTATAATCCGACATAGATTTTCCACTCTAATACTAGGGCTGTTGACCATTTACTAAAATTGCACTGTAGTAAAGAATGAGGCCCAAACAGCACTAAGCAATACACAGCATTCTTTTTTCTGCCTTAGATCATTCCCTTCCTACTCTCTAGCAACAGTGCCAAATGTTCTTCTTGCCCTTCTTGATCCCTGCCTCCTCCCCCTCAACGGATGATGTCTCCTATTCAAAGAGAAAACATGGCCTATGACACATGAAAGCCTCCACGTTCCTGCCATTTCCACCCCAAATACATATATGCACACATATTTACTAGCTACAAATGTACTTTTTTCATTTATCTTTTTCCCCCCAGTCTCAAATAAGACCATACAGACAAAGCATTTAGAAGGTGTTTGACACAAACTACTGGGCTCATTTACATTTATTCATGGAAGGTTTTTTTTTTTTGCTTTGTTTATTACTTTTAAGAAATAGATAAATGCATAATGAGTATAAAATTTTAGAGTCTCTCTCCTATTTCTATTCCACAGAGACAACCACTGTTACCAGTTTCTTGTGTATTTTTCAAGAGATATTCTATGTATAAACAAGCAACTATAGTCATACATATCTTTTGTGTAACACAAATAGTAACATACTATACATACTTTTTCACACTCTGATTTTTCCCTTTAAAATGTTATGAAAATCTTTTCATATCAAAATATAGAGCTTTCTTGTTCATTATAAGTGTACATAATAATTTATTTGTATGTATTGCTGGACATATTCATTTCTCATACATGGAAATATACTTACAGGATAAATTCTTAGAAATAGAATGACTATATCATAGGTCATCACCACATTATTTCCATGGGATTGTTCATGTCAGCAATGTGTAAGAGTACATGCTTCCCTCACTCTGAATCCACAGAGTATTTTCCATTCATCATTCATTCATCAAATATTTAAGTGACTATTATGAACCAAATTTTGTGCCAGAACCAGAAATCAAAATTTCTGCTCTTAAAGAGCTTATATTCTAATGAGGGAAGATGTAATAAAGAAATAAAGAAATGGCAGTTAAGTTTATAATTTAACTTTTTACTTTGCCTGAGATCTTTGGCTCCCATGCTGCATAAATACACCGTTATGTTTGTACTTTTAAAAGAATCGAATCTTGGGGCACCTGGGTGGCTCAGTCAGTTGAGCGCTGAATTCGGCTCAGGACATGATCTCACCGTTTGAGGGTTCAAGCCCTGCTTCGAGCTCTGTGCTGACAGCTCAGAGCCTGGAGCCTGCTTCAGATTCTGTGTCTCCTCTCTCTGCCCCTCTCCTGCTGATGTTCTGTCTGTCTCAAAAAAATAAAATAAACATACAAAAATTTTTTAAATAAAATCTCTCAAATCAGAGCTTCTGATTTTAGCCTTTGAGCTTTCTAAATTTTAAGATTTTCATTATTAATCAAACCTCTTAAAGAAATGCTTCATACTGATTTTCTCCGATTCTTCATCTTCTATTCATTCTTTAGTGCACTGCCTTCACCAATCCCTAGTGGTTTTATAGATACGCAGGGATTCAGCTAAAAATGTATGAATTAAATTTCCAATCCAGATCTGTCTTCCAGATAATTCCATACAGGTTGTCTCCTATTATAATCTCAGGGTATTTGAAACTATTATTTTTACAAGGATCCTCTTCCTTCCCCACCAAACCTCCTTTTGCTGTGTTCCCTCCATGCATATGATATCATCATCCAGTTGATTGCCCATAATGGAACACAAGAGTTGTTCTAAGCTCTTCCTTTTCCCTCAAGCTTCACCACCTCCCAAATTCAGTTAACTGTCAAACCATATCATATGCTAAAAAGGGGCTTAAAACTGTTTTCTCTCCTCATCCCCTTATTTCATTCTTTGGCTGGAAATTCATTGTCTCTCACCTAGCTTCCTTAATAATCTCCTACCAGAGCCTCTAACCTTTATCTAATCCTGCTTCATATTTTCCAGTGGCTCTGCATGGCCTCCAGTGTTGTAGTATATAAAACTCTTGCTTCCTGTCCAATTTTTCAGCCTCAACTCTCATGCCCATTGAAATTATTCTCCTGCCATATTCCTCCTGATATTGTACCTTTGCAAACTGTTTACTCACTCAAAGGCCTTCACTGCAATATATTGCCCCCTCACCCCAACCATCTATTGCCCCGGAAACACATTCAAGCCTTAGTTCAAGTTTAAATTCCAATGTAAGTTCTTTTCTGGTCTTCCCAGGCAGAACGGCTACAATCTCCTATGAATGATCACGGCTTCTGTTCTACATATTTACCTATGCATGTATCACATGGTACATTTCAGGTTATAAGTACTGGCTTCATTCTTAGGCTTCATGTGGTGGCATAAGCATTTCAAGAAATCTAAACTTAAATAAAGGCTGAATGTCCAATGGGCGGGGGGAACTCCCCTTTTCCTGGGAAGCCATGCAAAATTACTAAGATTCACTTGTCTTTGGATACATGCTCATTACCAAACTACTCACTCTTAGTTACACTTATTCCCAAGGAGTTACAGTTTTATTATCAGTCAGTCTCCCAACAGGAAATAGATGACAAACTCAATCTAGGATAATTCAAAAAGAATTTATAAACAAAGGGACTAATTACAAAGATGTGGTATGGACTTGGAATCATAATCAATACTGATAGGCATCCTGTGTGTGCACCATGGCCAGGGAGAAGCCTAGATGTCAGATTCCCACATGACCTGGACCCAGAAACATATCCCGACGACGACAGTTTCACCAGTTTCACCTTGGCATTCTGGGCTGCAGTGGAGCATTAAGGAGCAATGGCCCCTGCCTTGACTGCCACTTCAGTCCACTAGACAGCCACTCAGGGAAACTCACTGCCATGCAGAAACCACATCCATGCCCTGTTACCCGCCTCAGTGGCCCAATGGGCAACATCTTTGTAGAACTTGTGGTCTCAGGAAGTTAAGAAGGTTTTTTAAATAGCAACAATATTGTTCATCATGCTGAAACCTCCCTCAACATCTGCTAAGAGCAATTATATTCAGAATCCTGCCTGAGATTCTTCTATATTCAATATTTCTATTATCCATTCTCAGTAAAACCAGAGAACAATTTTCAATAGTTGTCTTGATTGACTTGAGCGAATGCACTTATTTTAGAATGTGTGTTTTTAGATACACCACTTATTATAGTTTTTAATACTTTATTTGCCAACTGATAGACAAACATTTCAATATCAATATTCTTTTTTAAATTTTATTTTTTTAATGTTTATTTGTTTTTGAGAGAGAGATAGAGTGTGAGCAGAGGAGGGGTAAAGAGAGAGGGAGACAGTATCTGAAGCAGGCCTCACACTGTCAGTGCAGAGCTGGATGCAGGGCTCAAACTCACCAACTGTGAGATATTGGCCTGAGCCGAAGTCAAACACTTAACTGACTGAGCCACCCAGATGCCCCTCAGTATCAATACTCTTAATATTGAATACCCAATAAGTATGGCTGGTAACATCCCTACTATTATAAGAAATGAAAGGTTTAGGTGGCTAGAACTTTTTTAAAATGACTACCATAATGCACTTATCTCATCTTAGTGCAATGATCTGTATAGCCAGCTAGTGAGCTCTTTGAGAAAATGTTTAATGACATATTCATTTTTATATCCAGAGTGCCAGCTACAAAGCTGAAACTAAATTAATGTTTGCTGACTAGGTATATGCCTTTTTACCCCCAGCTACTGATAAACAGACAATATGGCACGGGCTGCATCTTTTATGTATATGCATCACATATAGAACCTAGCACAGCTGCATTGCTTAATAAATGTAATTGATTGGTGCTCAAAACTTAGGAAACAAATCAGGAGGTTCAAACGTTGTGTGCTCCGATACTTTGTCATTCTGTCCAGATGACAGTTCAGATTTGTCCTATGCTAAGTCACAGCTAGGTAAGATAAAATTGTCATCATTTAACCATGTCATGTCTGAAATAGCCAACAAATTCTTTATAATTTGTTTATAATTTTCTCTAAAATGAATGCCTATTAGTATCAATTCCAAGTACATTCAATAAAATATTTTTTATCTAGAGATAATAATAGCCACTACTATCATAGTAATAAAAGTTTAAAAAGGGTAGAAATAATTAAGTTACTGAATAAGAACCTGTATTTCAAATTATAAAAAAAAAAAAACTAGCCTTAAAATCTTGAAGAAGAGAAAAACTATTTGCTAGCAATTTCAGTGCTCTTAAATAGAAAAAAAAAGCTAAGTTAAAATACATGAACAGCAGTTCTCCTTTCTTGTTATTCAGATAAAGACAGATTTCTCAAAATTATCTTGGGAATGAGTCTCAAGATGTTACTATCTTAACCCTGTGCTTCAATTTGTATCTGGCATATTAGGATGCTTTACTGTATCAAATGGAGAAATACAAGATATTATATTTCACAGCATTATGTAAAGCCAACTAAATAAAATGAAAATAGAAAGTTCCCCATTGTATTTAACATTGTGGCTACTTTGTCTTTATATTTACATAAAGCCAGTGTATATTTAAGCTAAACATGTTCCAGTCAATCACTGACTATCTTATCCAAGTTTTAAAGTAAGCTTTTCTTTCTATTGTAGTTAAAAGCCTGTAGTTAATAACCAGCAGACTGGAAGGCCAGCCTCTGCTTAAGCAGAGCTCCAAGTCATGGCTGTAAAAACCCTGCCTTGTGTTTCAATGCTGAACAGTCTATTAATTGAAGATGACAAATCAGATATTCAATTTCTACTGACAGCAGTTAAGCACTCACACTATGTTACTAGATATTCTGCTTTGTATGTCAGTCCTAGTAAGCCCATGGTGCCCAATAAATGTCAAAATTAATCATTTGTTTTATTTAGGATACTCAGTTCATCAAGGTGACACTTAACTAAACCTACCAGATATAAAACTATAGTTTATAAAGCTTAAATAAAGGAGGTCAAAAGAGACAAAATGAATTAAATATGAATGAAGAAGAGAAATGCTTCCAATTTAACATATTTTCAAGAGAAAAATAGAACAATATGGGAGGGTATACATCCCAATCAGGTGAATTACTTTTCATTCCATTAGTTACCTTTGCATAAAATATAAAAAATAATAGTCTTTTTTCAAGTGCTGACTTAAAAAACAAAAAAGCAAGTAAAGAGAGAGGGTAAAAAAAAAAAAAGATTGTTGTCCTTGAAATTGCTTAAACCTTGCCAGCTTGGTGTGGTTAACTAGTTATTATGCATCAAAAAGATTCAAGTTGTCAAATCAAAAATCATCACTGAAACTAGACCTCTTTTAACCTCACAACAGTAACTTTCATTGAGTTTTAACACAATCCAAGCATATGATTTTTTTTTTAGAAAGTAATTTACCATGACGTTTTGATTAATGTTCAGGGTAAACTTAGCTATTGTCTCTCCAAGTTTTGAGAAAGACTTTGTCCAATCAGATATTTTATTCTAGATTGAGAATACACAATTAAGTATCTAGATTAAGGTATTTACCAGATTGTTAATAAGTAATCAAAGAAAATGTTTAAAATATTATTCATATCTAGCATATAACAAAATGTCAAATTTTTAGTGACTTTCTGGTAAAGGTATAGGATTTCCAGATTTTTGGTCTCATTCCTGGTGATAAATACTTATATAAGACATCATTATATCCATTTATCACTAAGGAATGAATGATTTGCTTTACCAAATACTCAAGGAGACATAATGTTAGCCAAGGAGGAGAGAAAGATCATGAACACGTTCCTTCAAAATTTGATCCCTAGCTTGCTACCATGTTACTTGTTTTCCATCTCAACTCAAATATCAGAAGAGTACGTCATTTCTCACTCGCGGTAATTGCACATTATTACCTCCTCCCCACCACCTTCTTATTGTGGAATTATAAAACTTGGCACTTGACAATGGTGGTACTATAAATGCTATAAAATGAAAACTGTAGTAAAAAAAAAACAAACCTATAATTCTTGGGGCGCCTGGGTGGCTCAATCAGTTGGACACCTAATTCTTGATTTTGGCTCAGGTCATGATCTCAGTGGTTCTAGGGTTTGAGTCCCTAGTTGGGCAGTGCAGAGTGTGCTTGGGATCCTCTCTCTCTCTCTCTCTCTGCTGCACCCCTGCTTATATACTCTTTCTCTCTCTCAAAAGTAAATAAATAAACATTTAAAAAATACTTTAATATTTTCTACCCTGTTAGATGCATTTAATGCTTTTGCTAATGCTCATGACAATACTAATAGTAGAGGTTGCTAGCCCCATACTACAGAGGACAAATATAAGTAATGAGTTTATTACATGCCAGGATCTAAGATATTTATATTTAATCTTTAACCACCCTTTGACTCTTATTATCTTGACTTCACTGAAGATGTGAGTCTTTGAAGTTGAAATGACTTTTTGAGCTGACACTAGTAAGTGGGGAGACAGGCTTCATTCAAATGAAGCTCTGTTTAACTCTAGCACTGTGGCTTTCATTCACAATACTTGATAGTCTCTTCATAAACTGAAGCCCCAATTTCAGGCATAAACATCAGTCCTTGTTGCCTTCATAGCCCCACTCCTCCCATACCCTCCATCCCTCCTCTGCTCACACACACACATTCGACTTCTTCCTTCCTTAGGTTTCAGCAACAAATGAAGGAAGTAGTATAGCATACGAGTTTGTACATGCATATTTGCTTCCTTTTTCATAACAGGTGCTTCTATAGATGATTTCACAGTTCATTGAATGTAGTGCAGCTTTTCCCTAAGATATTTTGTTGTTGCAATTTAATTGTTTTCCCAGTTTTAGCAGACTACCATGCAGGTGTCTCTTGAAACAAATAACCAGAATCATTCATGCAATTAAATACGTGAATATGTAAATTTCATCTAAAATCAGAATTGCTCTCTTCTAAATATTTTTAAGATTTAGTTAAAGTTGGTTAATGTGTTAATGGTTAAGACTGCTTTCATTAATGTTTTTAATGAAAATACTGCTTAATATTTTCAGTATTGAGTTAAAGCTACTTTGGTTAATTAATTTCAAATAATCATCAATCTGCCTATATTAGTCTGGTCGGGGAAAGAGAATAACTCAAAATATTCCTGAAATATAAGGATTTAATGAAGATATCGGAGTTTACATTAATATTGAACACCAAATGGGAAAAGGTCAGGAAAGTCAAAATTTAATTCAACCCAATTGTTGTCTCAAGTCAAAGGAGACACTAAAGCAGCTTAGCCTAAAGTCCCAGAGTAGTTCCTTCTCAAAGTCTTGCTTGGAAACTGTTGTAGTTCTCAGAAACTCTGAGAAAATTCCCGACAACTATTTCCAAGAGCACACAGAAGCTGCTGTCAGTGCTGACCGTGTATCTGGCTACAACTACCTTCAAAGAGTCATCAACCTTCCTCTGCTTCTACTTCCCAAACCTTGTGGGAATTCTATCAAACTCTGACGCCAGGTTTAGAGGAGATTCTGGGAAATGTAGTGCCCTACTTCTCCTTTATGTTGCAAGTATTGGGAGCTCATAGTGGTGCCAGTTTACAACAGACACTCTCGCACAGTCCATCCTCATATACTGAGTATCAGTACACATGACATTGGCTTTGGGATGAGGTACTATACTGAAAAAACAGTGAGGAGATGGTCAATGAACAAACTTTTATGGGGGCTTGATAGGAAGTGATAAAACCGTCTTGGAGACTAGAAAAAGGGCAACCAATGTTTTATACTAGCAAAACAATTCGTAAAGATAAAATGTAACCTGAAGGATAAAATATACTTAATAAATTTATGAATATGGCCAAGATAGTTTCTAGGCAAAATGTTTAAAGTACCAATTGACAGTTCTTTAGCTGTGTATAACAAGGCATGGAAAGAAAGAGAGGAATTAAAGTTTGCAAGCATCATTTAGAAAAAATATGTAACCACTTGCAAGTATGTGGATGGAACTAGAGGGTATTATGCTAAGAGAAATTTGAAATTAGTCAGTCAGAGAAAGACAAGTATCATATGACTTCACTCATATGAGGAATTTAAGATACAAAACAGATAAACATATGGTAAGAGAAGCAAAAATAATATAAAAACAGGCAGGGGAAAAGCATAAGAGACTCTTAAATATAGAGAACAAACAGAGGGTTACTGAAGAGGTTGTGGTTGGGGCGATGAGCTAAATGGGCAAGAGGCATTAAGGAAGACTCTTGTTGGGATGAGCGTTGGGTGTTATACATAGGGATGAATCACTGGAATCTACTCCTGAAATCATTGTTGCACTTTATGTTAACTAATTGGATATAAACTAAAAATTAATTAATTAATTAATTAAAAAGTGTGTGTGTTTGTGTGTGTGTGTAAGAGCCAGTACTTGCCAAGATAGGAAAACAAACTTATTTCATATCACTGATCTGCCCAGATAGCAAACGATTCTCAAAGTAAAAATGGCCTCAGGGTAAAGAATAGATCAAGAGTATACCTGTAAAATCATCTATTTAGACTTCAGAAAGGTTTAAGGGAGTGCCTAGTAGAGTACCCGGCTAAACAAAGGGCTTCTGAGAATCTTAAGGGTGTCGTCCCACAGCCCTAATATTCTAAGCAAAGTGAAGACTGTCTTGAAAAACTACACATGTGATGTTTTGTGGCCTGTAATGACTTCCAATCAGATTCACAGGGAAACATAAAGTTTATAAGAGAATTTTACTAACTTCAGACCAAGGAGGAAAAAGACAATTCAAAATGAAAAGATTTTCTATAGGCAGAAAGCAGGACATGAAATCTATTTAGCTGTAAATCTATACTATTTCTTATAGAAAGACAGGATCTCTCTGAGCAGAGTCAAGAGCCCAGAAAAGAGATTCAAAAGCCACAGATTACAGTGGATTAGGGAACCAAATTAGCAAATAGAAGTGAATCTAATGAGGGTGTTTCTTACCTTCAGAATTGAGCAGTGTGATAGCATTTTTCTGGGTGGATTCAAATCAGTGGCAGCTATGTGCTTCCCATTCTTTCATCTTTTTGAGTTGATGGCAAGTTAAATTTGAAACCATTCCAGAACTCTACATTTTTGCTCCCTCCCATGTTTTATATATTTTAAGTCACATTGTGCATTTTTTATTTGTTTGTTTCCTTTAACTCATTATTATATTTTAGGTAATTTTATTAATTTTGTCTTTTAACCTTCACAACAGCTTTATAAAATAGCTACACATTTACCATTTTTTACTTTCATATATTTTCTTGTTATTAATTAGTGCCATTTCTTTTTGGCTTAAAGAAGTTCCTTTACTATTTCTTGTAAAATTGGTTTAGTAGTGGTGAACCCCTTTAGCTTTTGCTGGTCTAGAAAACTCTTTATCTCTCCTTCAATTCCAAATGTCTTGCTGAGTTGAGTATTCTTGGTTGGAAGTTCTTTTCCTTTTGGGACTTTGAATGTGAAATGCTGCTTCTTTCCAGCCTATAGAGTTTCTGCTGACAAATTCTGCTGATAGACTTATGGGGTTTTCCTTGTGTGTAAACAATTTGTTTTTCTCTGGTTATTTTTAAGATTCTCTCTTTATCTTCAACTTGTCACATTTTAATTATAATGTGTCTTGGTGTGGTTTATCTCTTTGGGCTCATCCTATTTAGAAGTCTCTGGGCTTTTTGGACATGGATGTCTGTTTCCTTCCATAGGTTAGGGATGTTTTCAGCCATTATTTCTTCAAATAAGAGTTCTGCTCCCCCCCCCCAAAAAAAATTCTGCTCCCTTCTTTCTCTCTCCTCCTTCTGGGATTCCTATAATGCAAATTTTATTCCACTTAAAGTTGTCCCCAGAGGTCCCATAAATTAGCTTTATTTTATTTTTTAATTTTATTTCTTTAATATTTTAATTATTTTGTTTATTATTATTTTGTTTATTTTATTTGTATATTTTATTTTTATTATTTTGTTTATTTTTATTATTTTGTTTATTATGTTTATTATTTTTATTTTTGAGAGAGACAGAGCACAAGCAGGGGAGGGGCAGAGAGAGAGAGACAGAATCCAAAGCAGGCTACAGACTCTGAGCTGTCAGCACAGATCCCAGTACAGGGCTCGAACCACAAACCGTGAAGATCATGACCTGAGCTGAAGGTCATAACAATTGAGCCACCAAGCTGCTCCAAATTAGCTTCATTAAAAAAAAAAAAAAAATTTGTTTTTGTTTTTATTTTTTGCTGTTCTGACTGAACGAATTCCTTTTCTTTGTCTTCCAGCTCACTGATCTATTCTTCTGTTTCATCTAGTCTGCTATTGAACCCCTCTATTATATTTTTCAGTTCAGTTATTGTATTCTTCAGCTCTATAACTTCTGTTTGATATTTTCTTATTTTTAAAAAAATTTTTAAAAGTTTATTTATTTTGAGAGAGACCACACTAGTGGGGGAAGGATAGAGAGAGAGAGAAAGAGAGAGAGAGAGAGAGAAAGAGAGAGAGAGAGAGAACCCCAAGAAGACTCCATGCTACCAGCACAGAGCCCAGTGAGGGACTTAAACCCATGAAGCCACAAGATCATGACCTGAGCTGAAACCAAGAGTCATCCATGCTCAACCTATTGAGCCACCTGGGTGCCCCAGCTATCTCATTCTTGAAGAAGTTGGCCCTTATGTACATAATGATCCTTCTTGTTCAACCTGGCTCTTAGTTGTGTCTCAAACACTTATGATTGTCTAAACCACCTGATTCATTCTTGGTATGCTCTAGTTGTGGAGGGTATGCCACAACCAGTCAGTGATCCAAGGGGAAGAATCTCATTTATCACCTAGTTTCAGACTGACTGAAAGCCAGACTCTCTGGCAATAGCTTTTAGAGTATGCAAATATATACAGTCACATGGAGCTAAGGTAAAAATCCCTGCTGGCCTCCAAACCAGGAGATCTGGAGGTGCCCCCTACGTGACGGTTCCAAAAATGGGGGTTCCAGATGAGTGTGTAAGTTTCTTCCTGGGAGGTCTCAGAAGGGAAGAGAAGGCTGTAGGAAGGCTGGGGGCAGGGGAGATGCAGAAGGGTGATTTTTCTGTGCTTAAGTTTTGGGAGCACAGCCTCAGCTTCTAGATGTGTGGAATACCTGAAGGCTGTCCCTCAGGCTGAAGTTCCAGGCTAAGAAAACTGACTTTTTTCACAGGAAGTCTGGAGTTGTATTTCAGTCTGCTGTCTGTATAGTGCTCTGAGGGGGGTGGCCTATAGAGAACTGTGTCCTGATTGTTACATTTCTCAGAGCTCAGGAACCACCGCTCCCTTGACCACCAGGGCCAGGCAGTTAAAGGGTGTCCTGTGTGTGGATTGCATGTGCCTGATGGCTTTTGCTAGGAAGCTAGAGTGGAGGGGGTGGGACAATCTGGTCAGTTTCAGAATGGCAGNCCCCCCCCCCCCCCGGCCCCAGGCTTCAGGAATGCAGTGGGAAAGAGCCTTGTGTATATGTGTTGCTGACTTTAGCTGGGAGCAGGAGAATGCTGTGACCCATTGGTCACCAGCCCCAGCTAGGAAGGGCACCAGGGCAGTGCGACCACCCAATGCTTGCTGACTTTAGCCAGGGACTGGAGAACGCTACAACCACTCACACTTCCCTGCTCCAGCCCAGGAGCAGGGGCGTGCTGCAACCACTCATCCCTGCCTGTCTTAGCAAGACCACAGATATCCAAGCTCACCTACCTGTGGAGGGTAGGCAAAGTGTGCAAAGATGGTGAAATGTGCAAAAATGGTGTCCATCTGTGCCTCTGTCTCCAGGGTGCGTTTCAAGTGCTCTGGGAGCCTCCAGTAGATGCTTTTAGATTAGCAAATGAATTTCATTCACACATAGTCTAGGCACGTTTCAAATTGCTGTTTTCTCATTGGGTCTCAGGGCAAGTGAGATCACACCCGAGCCCTTTGATAGGGAAAAATCTCAGTTTTCTGTAACACTTTGGTTCCCTTAGATGTCTAAGCCTGATCCCAGGGGTTAAGTGCCTAATGTGGGGCACCAACACATTGCTCCTCCAGGAGAAGCACCAGACTGATGAGCTCCTATGCTTTTGTGTGTTCACACCAGGGATGGGATTTTTGGTGAGACCGTATCTCTGCCTCTTCTACATGTCTGGATGTGGTCTTTTTATCCTTTGTTGTGGAGAAGCAGTTTGTCTAATATTCAGATCCTTTTCAGAGGGAAATGATCCATATATGGCTGTAGATTAGGTATGTCCGTGGGAGGGGGTGAATTCAGGACCTTTCTCTGCTGCCATCTTGCAGACATCCACATCCTGTGTTTCTCTGCCTCAACTTTGGTCATACTTTCCCCTGTATCTGGAAAGGCATTCACTGTTTCATCATGGTAGGATTAATTCTCCCTCATCACTTTTTCTTTGATGGGCATCTTTCTTTGGTGCCCTTACGGCATTGTATTGTTGTCTTATTATTATGTGTTTGGCTGTTTCATGACTGTGCTAAATTCTTAAAAATAAGAACGATGTGTTGTTTTACTGTTTTTATTTTGTTCAGAGGTATGTTTGTTTGCTTGTTTGTTTTTTGCTGTTCTTTTATACCTGGCAGATTAATCGGCACATAAATATCACTCAGTAAATATTTCTTAAAAGAATAAATAGGCACAAAGAAGTATAATAAGAACACAAAGGAAGTCCCTGGAAAACACTGTGAACACATTTCTATTACACTTCACACATTTAGACATAGTCACTATCTTAAACATCCCATTAAAAAATAAACAGTTCAGGGGTGCCTGGGTGGCTCAGTTGATTAAGCATCCAACTTTGGCTCAGGTCATGATCTTGCAGTCGGGTAAGTCTGAGCCCTGCAATGGGCTCTGTGCTGACAGCTCAGCCTGGAGCCTGCTTCAGATTCTGTGTCTCACTCTCTGCCCCTTCCCTGCTCATGCGCTGTCTCTCTCTCAAACAAACGAACAAACAAACATTTTTAAAAAAGAAGAAAAAGAAGGAAAAAAAAGAAAGGAGTTCATTCTACTGGACTGCCTCCCCTTGAAAATACTTCTTACTCTATAACAAAATCTTTACAAAAAAAAAAAGTTACTTTGTAGATCTCATGACTAGAACAGAATTATTATGTAAAGTAATAAATTCTTCACTGACAGGAAAATGATGATTAAGGGAATGAGTTTTTTCTACCAGTTGTTTGTTATGTTGTCATTGTAGAGAAGTTTATTAATCTTCAGCACCTCAGTTTTCTTATCTATGAAATGGAGATAATAATTTCACCTACCTCAGAGTGCCAGGGTGGTTCAGTTGGGTAAGCAGCTGACTCTTAATTTCAGCTCAGGTCATGATCCCACAGTGTGTGAGATCAAGCCCCGCATGGGGCTCCGCACTGGACTCAGAACCTACTTAGTATTACCTCTCTCCCTCTCCCTCTGCCCCTCCCTCGTTGTTCACATGTGCACACACATGTGTGTGTTCTCTCCCTCTTCTTCTCTCCCTCTCAAAAAAAAAAAATCAAACAAACCTGTTTTTGTATGAACCCCGCCTCCCCTTCATTATTTACAGTATAAAGTAAACCAAACTATGCTTCTATGAACTTATAGTTTAATATGAATGAAATATATTTGGACATTAAGCTCAAACTGACAGCTGAACATAAATCAGCATTAGACTCAAATACAACTATGCAAATAGAGGAGTAAATGTATGGTGGCTACATCAATAAATTGGCAAATATTCATTCTGAGTAAAGTCTGGGGAAATTTTTCACTCTGTTATTAACCAGAAGGCTACATATAATTGATGAGACTTCTTGCTCTGCTTAACAAATAATCCTAACTATTTCTCATTTGAAATATAGACTGCAATCTATGTTCCAGGAGTAGGAGAGACATGTGACATTGTCCATGTCCACTAACCTAGAGGTGCCCCTAGCAGTCCCTAGCACTGCGAGGACTCACAATGGTAACTTAAGATGTAAAGGAATAGGAAAGACTCTGATTGGAGGTCAAGCATGAATTAATAAAGGTAGATAATTTATTGAAAAAAATCTTATGGTTATTCATTTTTGAGAGAGAGAGCATGAGCGAGGGAGGAGCAGAGAGAGAGGGAGACACAGAATCCCAAGCAGGCTCCAGGCTCTGAGCTGTCAGCACAGAGCCCAAAGCAGGGCTTAAACCCATGAACTGCGAGCTCATGACCTGAGCTGAAGTCAGATGCTCAGCCGACTGAGCCACCTAGGCCCCCTGACTTATGGAAATTCTAATTGTATGTGGCAAGGAAAATCAAACAAAAATAAAAAGAAACTCAATTGTGATTGGTTACATTTGTTTTCTATTTTCTTTGTTCGATAAATACAACTATCAGAAGATTACTTTTCTAAATTTAATAAGGGGATGATTTCTTAGAAACTGTAATCAAATTTATATGACGTATTTTGATTTTTTCCTTAGCATTAACTACCATTTTATTGAGCCTAATTTAAATGCTACAATGTGATTCTTAGAGGATTCAGTTGAATTATCAAATAATTTACCCACTAATATTAAGCTGGTCCACTTACCAACAGAATTCATTTTTATTATGAAAACACACATAACTATCTCCAAATAGTTTCTCTTATTTAATATTCTATTCAAAATGTAATTTCAGAATTACCTCTTGAAGAGACTCTTATGTCAAAACTGTTTATCAGGCAAATTTAAGTGGAAAGTTATTTTTGCTTATAATACAGAAAATGTCATCACTTTTGAACCAACTCTATAACACTACATAAGCAGTAGATAAATTCCCATAACACTAAATAATAAATAAATTAATTAAACACTAAATAAACACTGTTAGGAAAGAACTAACCAATCAAGAAAATGTTTAGTTTTTTCATTGAATATTTGGTACAAATTTTATGAGAGAATGGGGGGAAAATTAGAAGGAAGGTAGAAACTAATTAATATACTGTTTCTAATATGTGTAATTGGCTTAGAGTAAGCATTTCACCTGTGACCATTTACTGCCTGAAGATATTTCCAGGGAAAATAGCTAAAAACTGTGAGATCCACTGATCTTGAAAGCACATATCAAGGATTTTCATGACAATCCTTATGGTGCAGATGACCACACCATTATGCCTCAGGCCCTGTGATCCAGTATTGGCTTAGGAAATATTACATAACTCTCACAACAGGCTGGAAAGAGTGGAAATGATGTCGGGGGGGGGGGAGGAAAAATAGTCCTAGAGCAGGACGTCTAAGAGATGTACTGTAAAAAGTCAGCCACAGGGGCACCTGGGTGGCTTGGTCATTTAAGCATCCGACTTCGGCTCAGGTCATGATCTCACGGTTCCTGGGTTCGAGTCCCACATCGGGCTCTGTGCTGACAGCTCAGAGCCTGGCGCCTGCTTCACATTCTGTGCCTCCCTCTCTCTCTGCCCCTCCCCTGCTCAGGCTCTTCTGCTCTCTCTCTCTCTCTCTCAAAAATAAATAAACGTTTAAGAAAAAAAAGTCAGCAATAAAAACAGCCAGGGAAACAGCAGAAGAATAGCTAGAGTAAGATCATTTATTTGGAAAATTCCAACAAATAAGTTAAGAATGTGAGAAGCAGAGATGCCGAGAAAGTTGTACAGCAGAAATGTCAGAGCTGTTCTCAACCGAGAGAATTCATTGATACTACAGCAGTAAAAGGCTCAGACAAACAGCTGAGGAACAGCTCTCCCTGATGGGCTCCCCCCAGAACCCGAACTCCCGTGGACCAACAGCAGCAGCAACACCTGGGAACTTCTTAGAGATGCAAGTTTGAGAGCCCCCAACCCAGTGTTACTGAATCTCTAACTCCAAAGGGTGGGGCCTAATAATTTGTGTTTTAACAGTCCTCTTGATGGTTCTGAGGCAACCTAAATTGGAAAACCACAGGTTTAGAATTTCTTTTTTTAAATTTTTTTTAACATATTATTTTATTGTTTGAGAGACAGAGAGAGATGGAATACAAGCAGAGGAGAGGCTTAACCGACTGAGCCACCCAGGCGTTCCAAAGGTTTAGAATTTCTTTTTCTTTAAAAAAATTTTTTAAATGCTTATTTGTTTTTGAGAGAGACAGCTATCTTTGTTAACCTTTAAAAAGGTAACTGTTGATATAAATAATGTAGATATATAACTTCTCAATTACATATATAAATACTCATTTTCTGGGTAACTGGTATTCAAACTTCTTTTTTTTTTTAATGTTTATTTATTTATTTTGAGAAAGAGAGAGAGAGACAGCACAAGTAGAGGAAGGGCAGAGAGAGGGAGAGAGAGAATCCCAAGCAGGCTCTGCACTGTCAACGTGAGGAGCCTGACACCAGGCTCCATCCCATTAACTGTGAGATCATGACCTGAGCAGAAATCAAGTGTCAGATGCTTAACCAACTGAGCCACTCAGGCACCCCTCAAATTTCTTGTGCCCCTCAATTTGCCTAGGAGCAAGCCATCAGCACCTGCTTTCAATGAATATCAGAAAATAAAAATTAAATTTAGTACTAATAACCAAACACAAGTAAAATACTAGATGTGCTGTACCTCAAAGTTTTATTATACACACACACCACACTTTAATAGGAAGCACTTGATATAATGATATTAAGGTTTTTAAAAATTTTTTTAATGTTTATTTTTGAGAGAGAGACAGTCAGAGCACGAGCAAGGGAGGGCAGAGAGAGAGACAAAGAGTCTGAAGCAGACAGCAGGCTCTGAGCTGTCTGCACAGAGCTCCATGCAGAGCTTGAACCCACAAACTTCGAGATCATTCCCTGAGCCGAAGTTGGACGCTTAACTGACTGAGCAACCCAGGCATCCCAAGACATAACCACTTTAAAGTAAAAATAATTTAAAGAACATGGGGGTACAATAATAGTTACAACCAAGAAAAAAGCTTCAGATTTCCATCTTCTCTCTGTCACCTAAGATATAGGTGGCTGCTAGAGAATTATGAAAAAAGAGAGAAGGGCTGATGCCAAAAAAAAAGAAAAAAGAAAAAGAAAAAATACTCTCATATAAAAAATATTAATCCTATTTCATTACACTCTACTTTTTCTCATTTGGCTTATAATTAAACAACAGCATGAACTCAACCAAAAATCATAAGCCATGTTTGGAGTGTCCTTTTTCAGATGTAAGGTTACAGGGTCCTTACAACGGTGACTTGTAAAGAAGAATAATTTCCATTTGAAGGCAAGTGTCATTATGGGCTATCCTTGCTGGCAAGTTCACCTTAAGTGAGTTATTTGGTCATATATGTCATTGTGATAATGGGCAGTGTTTTATGGCTATTTCACTCCAACTAATTTTATTTCACCTTTTTAAACCAAATTAACCACTTATATCCACAAAGACTACTAAACACTCTGACATTTTCCTAATTTCATAAAATGATCATAGAATGCTAGGGACATACTAAAAATATTTTATTTTTATTTCCGTTTTTATAATGTTTATATCCTGACATGAAATACATTAAAAGTTCCTTTAGTCTCTATGAGTCCAATGATAATGTTCTCAGTGTAACTTTGAATTAAGTAAAAAATTGTTTATGATTTTGAATACTGCCTTTAGTATATTTTCTTATATTAGGTTATATAATGCATAAATATGTATTAATGGCATTTCCTATTAAACTTTTTCTGTGCAGATGAAGAGAAAAACATAACTCAGATTAATATAGTTTTTAAATGCAATTCTATGGTAGTAGAGATTTTACTGAGTTAGTTTACTCATAAAAATTGTTTTATGTGAGCTATATTTTAAGAAATGTTTTTGAAAGTTATTGTTTGTTACTGTTCTCATTGGAATTTTTAAATTAAATGAAAAGAAAAAGAAAATCTATACTCCCATTTATTTTAATCCATAGAATATTCTGGGAAAACACACACATATACTTTTTAAAACTTTACTCTGAAAGGGATTATTTCTGAAGACTTCTCTGAACTGTTTTTCTTCTCCTTTGTTACAGGTATCCAGTTTGTCAGCTATATTAACCTTATAAAAAAAATGGATTTCTTAAATTCATCTGATCAAAACTTGACTTCTGAAGAACTATTAAACAGAATGCCATCTAAAATTCTGGTGTCCCTCACTCTTTCCGGGCTGGCACTGATGACAACGACCATCAACTCCCTTGTGATCGCTGCAATCATTGTAACCCGGAAGCTGCACCACCCAGCCAACTATTTAATTTGCTCCCTTGCAGTCACAGATTTTCTTGTAGCCGTCCTGGTGATGCCTTTCAGCATCGTGTACATTGTGAGAGAGAGCTGGAGTATGGGGCAAGTGGTCTGTGACATCTGGCTGAGCATTGACATTACGTGCTGCACGTGCTCGATCTTACATCTCTCTGCTATAGCTTTGGACCGGTATCGAGCCATCACAGATGCCGTGGAGTACTCCAGGAAAAGGACTCCCAAGCACGCAGGCATCATGATTACCATAGTTTGGATTCTATCTATTTTCATCTCTATGCCTCCTTTATTCTGGAGGCACCAAGGAACTAGCCGCGATGATGAGTGCATCATCAAACATGACCACATCGTTTCCACTATCTACTCAACATTCGGAGCTTTCTACATCCCACTAACATTGATTTTGATCCTCTACTACAAAATATATAAAGCAGCAAAAACGTTATACCACAAGAGACAAGCAAGTAAGATTGCCAAGGAGGAGGTGAATGGCCAAGTCCTTTTGGAGAGTGGTGAGAAAGGCACTAGACTAGTCTCCACACCCTACATGCTAGAAAAATCTTTATCTGATCCATCAACAGACTTTGATAAAATTCACGGCACAGTGAAAAGCTCCAGGTCTGAATTTAAATATGAGAAATCTTGGAGAAGGCAAAAGATCTCAGGCACAAGAGAACGCAAAGCAGCCACTACTCTGGGGTTAATCTTGGGCGCATTTGTAATATGTTGGCTTCCTTTCTTTGTAAAAGAATTGGTTGTTAATGTCTGTGAAAAGTGTAAGATTTCTGAAGAAATGTCAAATTTTTTGACATGGCTTGGATATCTCAACTCCCTTATAAATCCGCTGATTTATACAATCTTTAATGAAGACTTCAAGAAAGCATTCCAAAAACTTGTACGATGTCGATGTTAGTTTAAAGAAAGTTCATCATTAGAAGGCTGGGGATTTCTTGAGGTGAAGCAACTAAATGAATGCTGAATAAGAGAACATTTAAACTTTTACGAGGAAATACATTGAAACTGCTAAAATTATAAGAATATAATTTGTATTTTAATAGCAATATGAACATAAACTTATTAAGTAAAAGCTGTTCCTTTTGGCCATCATTCTAGAGTATTCAAAACGAGAAGATAATTTATTGTTTGTAAACAATATTTTGCCTATGCAATGTCCCTAACAGGCTAACTGAAAATATATATTATAGTAATTATTACTAATAACAGTGATTTTCCAAGTTTACGGCTTATAACAATTACAGAAGTGTTCAATTAACATCTGTAAAATCTATATACTACTATGGTTTTATTATAAAATTCTGTCATTTTAGAGAAAAGAAAATTCACCACAAAGCACACCTTTCTCCTACCTAACCAAGCTTGTCCCGTCTTCATCTTATCCTGCAAAAAATGGGAGGGGGAAGGAGCAAACAATGATTCCTAATATATTGGAGGAAATGTCAGTCAGTCAGGAGATTGATATGCTCTTTGTATTTAGATTGTAAAGAGTAATCATAAAGTGAGTTAGGCACTGTAAAATAATTCTGAATACTGAACTTTTGGATATTTAACATTTTCTTTTTGTTCAATATGAATTCCTAGAATGATACTTTTTTACCATGTATTCTCAACATTTGAAATCAAAACCTTACCCTAGTAAGAGCAACTCAAGAGGGGGTTCAGGGGAGGTGTTCTAATTGCCCCATGTTTATTTAGGAGTCATATTTAAGGCACTAAGTACCCTAGGATACTCACCATAGTTATTATATTCCTAATGCCTTTTAAAAAATCTAAAATAAACTTCCTTTCTGTTAAGTTAGCAAGCTCTGTTGCTCACAAAAATGTCGGTGGTATTTTCCACTTCAGCAGCTCCATACCTTCCACTTAAACATTATATCGTTTTATCGGAGAGAATGTGATAAGAATTCTTAGAACTTTTCACTGACTTTAAGAACAGCTCTGATTTTTCAATTGATAGAAACCAACAGGCAAAAGATTCATATTATGCTAATTATAAATATATTGTATTTTTTATGTATCTCCAGTCACTTCACTAGTTCAGGAAGCCAAAGCAATTCTCTTCCTTATTTATAGAAGGATTTGAAAAGAAAAAAAACATGCTCCTGAGAAGATTTCACTTCATTTGAACCAGCAAGTTGATAGACTGCCTTTTGGAAGGCATACCATCAAACAAGATCTTTTGAAAAATGATACATTCCTTTTTTTTTTAACACACTTTTATGTGTATTTTAAATATTCTTTCCTGTTCAGGTACTTAAGAATTGATTTTTTTGTGTATCTATGACAGATTACTCTCAATCTAATAAATATTTACAGAGTTCTCTTCTGTATAAGGCATTAAGATATACTATATGGGAGATACAGGAAATTATGAAATACAGTTTGTTATCTTAACACATTTACAATTTAAAAGGTGAAACAATATGGGGCATCTGGCTGGCTCAGTCAGTGGAACATGTGACTCTTGATTTTGGGGTCATGAGTTCAAACCCCACCATTGGGCATAGAGTTTACTCAAAAGATAAAAAGGTGAAACAAAAAAACAAATGAATACTGTAATTGAAAAGAAAAACAAAGATCTGGCATGGAAGTTGTTTGCATAATTTTGATGATTCAAAGGAAAAATTGATCACACCTGATTGAGAAGAATCAGCAAAATGTCATAAAGAATGTATCTAAAGTAGATATTAAATAAACAGCATTTGGGTAAGAGAGATGGAAAATCATCCTCCAGGAGGTGGTAACATCAGGAATTCAGAGAAAATTCTGTCAGTATTTAATGTGTCTTGTTCATGAAATAGCAATGAATTTGGCAGCTATTTAGGACAATAGAAGAAAAAATTACAAGAGAAATTGGCCATTATTGTGGCTGACTTTGAATGTCAAAAAAAGACGTTTACAGTCCATTTGGTTGTAGTCTGTCAATGAGCGGTCACTGATGCTTCTTAGTAGAAATGTTACAAGTCGAGGGTAATTCTAAAATGTGTGTGTGTGTGTGTGTGTGTGTGTGTGACTAGATTCAAACAGAGAGGGTACTGGTGATACTAACATTTTTAGAAAGCAAATCAATAATCCAATCCAGGCAAGCAGTGAAGTTCTGAACTTGATTTTGGCAATGGGAATGTAAAGGAGAAAACAGAAGAGAGATAGTATGGAGATAGAATCTACAGGATATAGCAAAGAGGTTAATAAGCAGACGGATGGAGAGACACTGAGATAACTTGCTCCCAACTGAAATGAGGAACTCAAGAGAAGGGGCCTATTAGTGGAATGATGATTTCTGTTTTGGAGCATATCAAATAATCAAAGGCACGTGAGACCTCACAGGCACTGCTGGGCAGTTCTGGCCCAGGTGAAAATGACAGGTTTGTATAAGACTCCTGGCCACCTCTTTTGTTCTCCTCTCTTCTCTTTATCTCCCAGGGCCCCTCTTGTGGTGTTGACAGTCGAAAACCTACTCTAGTCCCTTTTATTCTCTGCTTGTCCTTCTTTCTCTTTTGCACTAAAATTTGATTCTGTGATTTATTCATTCAAAGATCTTGCTAAAGTGGAAATAATCTGTTGCATTTATTTATACATACCCATCTCAAAAATTTAATTATATTGGAGACCTCTGAGAGAGACAGCGCATCAACCCAAAGGAGCAAATCTCAAGCACGGTGAGGCTCTCTGAAATACACGTACTACCCTCTACTCCAAGGTGAGCTAACGTTCAAATCCAGGGAAATAATGCTATCAAGTGACAGGCAAGTAAATCTGCCTTCAGAGCTCAGGGAGAACCTAGTTTTCTATTTCTGTGTGTATGAAAATAGGCTTTAATCCAAAGGCACCATAACACATCACTGTACTTATCACTTCATGTTTGTATTTCCCCCACATGCTGAGGGTACAGATCATGTCATCCCTCATGAACTAATATGACTTCTCTTTGATCTTTAAATGGTAGGTAATGTTGGGGCTAATAATCTGCTATTTTTACATAAAAAATAAAACCGAAGGCTCCGAATGGCAGCACTTAGGCCAACTCACCTAACTGCAATTTAACCTAATTGCAGTTTCAGCCTCCACCAGAAATGTAAGTTTTAACCCTTCAGTCAGGAATTTTTTGATAAACACCAATGAGGTAATCTATCACTTGGGCCTCTCTGTCCTCCAAAGGAAGATGAGGTAATCTGCCTGATGAGACCCCCTGCTCTTCGCCCTCAGGGAAAGTGACCTTGTTGAAACAATTTTTTTGTTTTACTAATAATTTCCTTTCCCCACCCGTCTTCCTATGAAAAACTTCCATTTGTACAAATCATCACAGCTCCCGATTGATAAAGCCAATTAGATCTTCAGATTTACTCAGTTAAATTTTTGTTCTGTTTTTTGAAGTTTATTTATTTATGTTGAAAGAGACAGAGAGAGCGAGCAGGGAGGGGCAGAGAGAGAGGGAGAGAGAGAATCCAAGCAGGTTCTGTGCTGTCATTGTGGAGGCTCAATGCAGGGCTCGGACTCACAAACCATGAGATCATGACGTGAGCTGAAACCAGGAGCCAGATGCTTAACCGACTGACACACAGGCGCTCTGAATTGTTGTTCTTTAGCAGCTCTTTCTCTAAAATTTATGAAGAACAGATTACACAAAACACAATATACTTCCCTGAATATATAGGATTTATTCTCTCAATGAAAATTTCCAAAGTAACTAAAACCTGAAGATTTCCACAGAAAAAGAATCTTTTTTCACATCCATAGCAAATGTAACAATATAACAATGCATAAGTTTAACTGATAAGGTACAGAAAGAAAATATAAATATCATAGAAAGTGGTAAAATATTAGATAAGAAAGGTTAACTTCCTGCTACCGTTTCAAATATGCCAGCACCAGAGAAGTAAGTGGAGATTTTATTTTTGCTCTGCTTTTTCTAAATATTTTCAAATAAAGGATTTTATATAAAAGGCAAGGACAAACCAGCAACGGAAGATAGGAAGTCAAACTACTGGATACTGAATTCAGTTCAATACATAGCTATGTACAAACCATGTTTGAAAATCCACTCCTGCTTATGAAATATGGTCTTTATCATACAGATATGCAGGAATATGAATTGCCTACCTTAAGAGTTTTTTAGTTGTTTTGTTTCACCATAGGCCCACAGGGTCAAATACATAGCAAAAATAGTTTATCCAGGTACTGGCTGTTAATGGGTCAGTCTTTATGCAGGACCAATTTCCATTTTGTATCTCTAAAACCAATCTTCCTTGCCCTTCTCTGGAGAACCCCATTTCCCTGCATCCCCTCCCCCCACACTTGTGCTCTACAGCCTTCATGTTCACTGCTTGCAAGTGAAAATAAATTTCTTGGGGGCCCACTTCCAAATTCTTGCTTATATCAGTTATGTTTGTTCCAAATTTTAAAATTTAGTAGAGCATAATCCTCATAATCATTGGCTCAATCTTTTTTAAAAAAACTTTTTTAATGTTTTTGCATTTTTTGAGTCAGAGAGACAGAGACAGTGTTAGTGGGGGAGAGGCAGAGAGAGAAGGAGACACAGAATTGGAAGCGGGCTCCAGGCTCTGAGCTGTCAGCACAGAGCCTGACTCAGGGCTTGACACAGGGCTTGAACTCCAGAACCATGAAATCATGACCTAAGCTGAAGTTGGTCACTTAACGGACAGAGCCACCCAGGCGCCCCATGTGGGCTCAATCCTAAATTTGTCTCTCTGCATCCAAGACTTTTAAGTCAGAAAGACAAAAAAATGGAGACTTAATTGGAAGCTAATTATTAGAAAATGTGTTGACTTGCTGCAACAAATAGCAAGAAAGTAGGCATGCATCTATGCTTCTTCTCTACATCAAGGAATGAATTGTTTACTCACAAATTTCAACAAGAGCTTTTTTGACTTATAGTCAGAGAATTATGTTTGCTGCATTGCAGTAGAAAAGACTGAAGAGTTTTTCTTTATTATATCCTAAAGTCCTTCAAAATAATCCTGTTCAATTCAGAATGTGTCCACATTAATTTGTTTCAGATAATATGTGTTTCTAATATCCTCCTAATAATTCAGATGGTTACATTCAGACCTTTATTTGCCAGGAAATATTTCCAAAGGCAAGTTCATATTTCTGTCATGAATAAAGTAAATATTTTCTTATGACATTGTGGTAATTTTTCTTGGTCTTATGAATCGATGTACTTTCCCCATTATTTAAAATGAAGTTACTGTTGAGAGAAATATTTTCCAATGTTATAATAAATGTGTAGTTATTGATATAGAATGTCTTCTCTGTGAAAATCAGGATACTAGTACTTGAAACCCACTTGGGAAGGATAAAAATTTTTCAAAGAATTTAAACTCTCTGGTTAGGCCAGAAAGCATAAAAATTCTGAGGGGAAAAAAAAAAGTATAACGTTGTCTTTATCAACAGTAACAACAGTGTCTCGTCAAAGCAGCCTTTCAGTAAAGCTGGCATTCTGTCACAGGTCTGATTTCTACTTGGAAAGTTTCCACCTCTGCAAGGGCAACAAAATGACCTTATTGATTTCTGTCCACCTAGCAAAGCTTGCTATATCTTTCTCCCTAGATAACCAATCTCCTTTTCATTATGTTCTATTAATATTCCTAAATTATATGTAATTAATATTCACTCCTAAAAACTGTACCTATTATATCATCATATTTTTATATTCAATCATCATTAATTATTAGAACTATATTGTATTGCTGGATCTGCTGCCTTGGAATCTCTCTACCCCAACCCATTTAATAAAGAAAAATTTTACTCATCCCCACCTTTTCCTCCACACACATATCAACAATTTCCTCTCTGAGGTGCCTGGGTGGCTCAGTCGGATCAGTCTTGATTTTAGCTCAGGTCATGATCTTGTGGTTCGTGAGTTCAAGCCCCAAGTTGGGCTCTGTGCTGACTATGCAGAGCCTGCTTGGGATTCTATCTCTCTCCCTCTCTCTCTCCTTCCCCCACTCACATTCACACTCTCTCTTTCTCTCAAAATAAATAAATACACTTTAAAACAAAAACAATGTCCTCCTTGTGTTAGAGGTCTTGGCTAGGATTCAAGTGGATCTGTGGCCAGAGTAGTGAGTGTGTGTGTGTTTGTGTGTGTGTGTGTGTGTGTGTGTGTGTGTGTGTGTGTGTGTGATTTTGCAGATGTTAAGAAGTACTAACCTGGGGGAAAAATTTTTCTCCTTAGCAAGTGCATGTTGAACTTGAAGATAAAGGAGAAAGAAGAAAAAGAGGGTTTTTTTTTTTTAACAGAAAGGCAGAAGAGTAATTCTAATATCAGACTTTTTTTTGAGAGAGAGGGAGAGTGTGAGTGAGACAGGGGCAGAGGAAGGAGGAGAGAGAGGGAGAGAGAGAGAGGGAGAGAGAGAGAGGGAGAGAGAGAGAGGGAGAGAGAATATTAAGCAGGTTCCTTACTTAGTGGGGAGGCTCAGGGCCTTATCTCCTGACAGTGGGATCATGTCCTGAGCTGAAATCAAGAGTCAGATGCTCAACTGAATGAGCCACCCTGTTGCCCTTCTAAAATTAGATTTTTAAAAGCGCTGTTCATACCAATTACCTGAGTTGCTGGTGGCAGAGTTCAAAGATTCTAAGTATGTGAGTCCAGAGTGGAATTCCCAAAATCTGAGTCTTCAGCAAGATTCCCCACAGAGTCTACCCTAGGTGGAGCATGGAGCTTTCCTAGAGACTACTACTTGAAAGCTCCTAGCTAGTTATGTGTTTTTTGGGACAGAATTAGTAACCTACCATGAAATTTCACCACCATTTCACTAGTAGAGTATCCATCAGAATCCAGAAAATTACTTTGCTACTACATGAGAAGTGCCTAACACAAAACTGAACAGAAGTAAAAAATCACATCAACATTGCTGAATGTATCATAAAACAGTTAGAAGAAAAAACACCTATTAAAATCTATTCTCTTTTTTTTTAAGTTAGTTATTGATTTTGAGAGAGACAGAGATAGCTTAAATGGGGGAGTGGCATAGAGACAGGGAGAGAAAGAATCCCAAGCAGGCTTCACACAGAGCCTGATGCAGGCTTTGAACTCACAAAGAGATCATGACCTGAGCCAAAACCAAGACTCAGAGGCTTAACTAACTGAGCCACCCAGGTGCACCTAAAATCTATTTTCAATCAGTAAGTTACTTAAATTTTGCTAGGGCAAAGAATACAAGCTTTTCATCATATATGCAGCAGCAATTTAGAGAAGTAGAAGACTCTCCAGATACGAAATAAGAAAAGGCTCAAATGGGAGTTCTGATTCTGCTAATTACAATCTTGATGCTAAGCAAGTTTCATCTATCCTTCCTGCCTCCCACTCGAGTTAAAGGCTAAGGAAACAGAGTGAAATAAAGCCAACACTCTTGAAAAATGCTACAGGACCACAAAATGTAAATTAGCGTTCTTCTTCTTTGTTATGGTGGGTCTGGGATGAGGCAGAGCATGCTCAAAATGGACCTCGCGTTCTACATTGTGCACTGCCTTCTTCTGAGTCTGGAGAGGAGCAAAGGGCCTCCTGTTCTGCACTCTCCTGGGAAGCCCCATCCATGGTAGACCAGACATCCCTAACAGCCCCTTGCGGCAGCTCTAGGGATGCTGCCTTGCATGGCACTCACCAGTCCCTTTCCCTGCTCCGTCCCACCAGTCCTCTTAGCAAAGCCCTGGCATCCACAAAACGTGTTTAGCTTTCTAGAAGGATGCAATGGCATCCTTCTACCCTATGAAAATCACAGCTACCATGATTCCAGCAATAATTTCTTCTATCAATAGATTCGGAGGTGATTTCCCATATGTTTCAGAACTAGGGTTTCATTTTAATCCTTTAAATACTAAAAGAGAATCTCGAATGTGAAACAAGAATTCGAAGTTGATAAAAACAAGACTGGAGGCTTAATTTGGGGTTCTACTGAGTGTAAGAAAAAAATTACTAATTCATAGAAGAATACTAAAATTTAAAGAAACTACTCAATAATGGATCCCTATGGTTTCTTACACTGTAGCAAGACCCTCTTGCTTGGCTTTTAAGACCTTAGTATTAATAACAAAGATACTCTTTAGAAAATCTTATTTCCCATTATCCTACCTATCCCCCAACAAATGCTCTCTTCTTTAATCCTGTCCCTCACAATGTGTGTCCTCATTCTTGCCTCTATTGCTCTTTTAGCTTTCTTTTTCCTGCTCAAGTCTGTAGTGTCCTCTACTTCCTTGATATTTAAGCAACTTATCATTCAAAGGACAGATTCAATGCCACTTTCTCCTTACAATGGATTTGGATTCAGTTTCAATACTATAAAGACACAATATTCCTTATTTGTTCTTAATATCACTAATTTCTTCACAAGTATTTGATTTTTATATCAACTAAACATAGTAAGTTACTTTTTAAAAAAATGTTTTATTTATTTCTGAGGGAGAGACACACAGAGACAGCGTGAGCAGGAGAGGGTCAGAGAGAGAGGGAGACACAGAATCTGAAACAGGCTCCAGGCTCTGAGCTAGCTGTCAGCACAGAGCCTGAGGCGGGACTCGAACCCACGGACTGCAAGATCATGACCTGAGCCAAAGTCAGCTGCCTAACTGACTGAGCCACCCGGGCGCCCCTAAACATAGTAAGTTACTTAAAGAACATATGTTTATTTCTTTATATTCCTTCTATAAGTTAAATGGTGAATTTATCTTTGTTCCTAAATTTAACCCAAAAAAGTACAAATGGATTTTTACCAAAAAGGAAATGGAGAGGTAATGTGTTTTGCTAAAACAGAAAACTAGCCCTTAATTTCTGATGATTAGGGAGTACATAACTGACAGTAAAATAATGAAATTCAAAGAATACTAATTTTTTGAAATCTATGCATGACAATAAATTTTAATAAGCTATGTAGTAATAATATGTCATAAATCATATATGCACTATATAAAATGCTTTAAATTACCTCTTTCCAAAATAATGTTTCCATTGTTATTCTAAAACAGATACAAATAAATGCACTTGGTCATATTAAAGTTCAGTTATTGGCTTCCTGCGACTTCTGACATGAAACCACTCCTCTTCATACACACTCCCTGGTCCCAGCCCCACTCTGCTCCCCAATTTGAATGTGGATGAAAAGAAGATAGTATTTTAGAAGAGGAACTATCTCTGCAGTGAAGAAGAAAATGCAATATATTCTTCAGCTCAAACAGAACAGTTCTTAATTCCTCGAGAATTCTAGAAATCATTCTGTATATATTTAAAAGCTGGAAAAGCATTTCTTTAAAAAAAATTAAATCTTTATTTATGTATTTGGGGAGGCAGAGGGAGAGTGTGTGTCTGTGAGAAAATGAGTAGGGGAGGGGCAGAGAGAGAGGGAGTGATCAGAATCCCAAGCAGGCTCTGCGCTGCCAGCATAGAGCCTGACTTGGGGCTTGAATTCACAAGCCTTGAGATCATGACCTGAGCTGAAATCAAACATCAGACTCAACCAAGTGAACCAGCCAGGCGCCCCTGGAGAAACATTTCTCAGGTTTCACTTCGATGAAGCATCTTTAAAAAGGTAATAAGTTATTGGGGCCCACCCTCACCTCACCGTCCTATATCTCTCATGGCTGCCCTTTCATTCACAAACTCTGCTTTTAATTCCATACTTCTAAAAAAAGGGAATAAAAAGTGAATTACAAGCTTATATTTTTATCTCTGTGTCTTCATTTATGCTGATGTTTCAAAATATAAAACCTGAACTCAGCAATGACTTTGGGGCTTGATTTTCTTTTATATCTTCCAATCAATCTAAAAATTTAAATACTATCTATTCTCCTTGCCATACTTATACAAAAATAACTAACTATAAACGTATGCGTACATTAGGAATTTTCTGTCATTTTCCCTGTTCTCACAGTATGTCAGAAACAAAATATCTGGAGGCTCAAGTTGGGTAATTGACTTCTTATGTTTGTATTTTCCACTGAGTAATGGCTGAACTGGGGTTGCTTATGTAGACTGTTAAACCTGAGCCAAATCTTTAAATACATTTACTTGCCCCAAATCTTCCCATTGATGAAAAATAATATATAGTAGTTATTGTCTTTAGTAAAAAAAGAAAAAAAGGATATGAAAAACCATTTAAGTTTATTTTAAGTTTCACTAGCAATTACCCGAACTATAGAAAATGTTCAAACATGAATTTTAATACTCTGTGAAATATTAAAGTCTACACAGTTTGTTGCTGTTAAGAGGTTAATGAAAATACATGTACACTGGAATTTGATGTCGCTTAGCCTAAAAACAGAGCAAAATGTGAAATAAAGCATATTCTTCAAATCATGAGCACTGGTTTTCACTTTATCTTTTCAGGTACACAATAGCATTCTATTTTAAAAACTACAAAGGAAGAATAAAAACTATGCCGCAGACATGGAGTTTTTAAATGCCCAAATGTTTTTTTATAGTGTTTGTGAAAGTCTGAGTTAAAAATGAGTCTCTCTTATTTGACCCTATTGTATATAAACTACAATAATTTTTCACTTCTAGTCCTTCGCCTCACATCACTCAAAGAATTTACATTCTCATTTTTTAAACTCCCATTTAGAACAAAGACACTTCTTTTACTTTCCTGAATTTAAAAAAAAAATCAGTAAAAAGTAGTTACTGAAATACTGTTACTAAATAACATTGAAGCACAAATGGAAAAGCACAAATGCAGGTTTTCTTCATCTCTGCATTGTGGGTTTTTTTGAATTCCAATATTTCAAGAACAGTTTTGAGTGAAATCTTGTTGAATTATGTATTAGATTTTGAGAAACAGCTTCTTTCAACTTTTCCCTCTCAAAATAAATCTCGACGGAGACGAAATGAAAGAAATGTTGGCACTTACCGAGGACCTAAAGAAGAAAAGGTTAGTGTACCAGTTAAAGAAAAACGTTTGCACATATTCCACAGAAAAAGATATATCTTCATTAATTATTAAGGAAACTATATCAGAAGGAAACAAGAGGGAAAAAGAAGAACAAACATTTGCACCCATTTCAAAATATTTGTGAAAGGGCAATTGTAGGTCTAGAGAGGTGTGGGTTTGTTTGGTTGGTGGTTTTTTATTGGTCTTGATTTCTTTTTCTCCTCTACTCCCCCTCACGTCCTCCTTCTTCTATTAGATTATCAATTTAGCGTACACACCTGCGATTTAGCTAGTGCAGCTTTCGAGAGTTTCTGCAACTCGATTGCTGAGGTGTTAAACGGAATCCGGAGCCAGGGGTCTGGCCTTCCTCTGTAGAAACAAATCCCACGACCACATCTGCCCCCTTGCGTTCGTTTTGGGGGTTGGCGCGATTCGAACGGATCTCGGGCTTGGAGTTCGGAGCATGCGCAGTCACGGAAGCCTCTCGGGGTCTG